>NC_092756.1:76187333-76254833 GCF_047496795.1 Chiloscyllium punctatum | reverse complement strand
GGTCTCGTGGTTGGGTCGGATAGCGTTTATTAAGATGAATATTCTCCCTCGTTTACTATCCCCTATATGGATGCTCCCCCTGATTTTCGATAAGCAAACATTCAGGAGACTGAACGGCTGGTTCAGCCCCTTTATTTGGCATCGTCAGTGGCCCCTCATTAAATGAGCTAAACTGCGATTGTCTCACAGACTGGGGGGAGTGGATCTCCCAGACATTAAAAGCTACCAACGAAGCTCACTTTTATCCTACATGAGTGATTGGGCTTGTGGGGACCCTCTTTCAATATGGTTAGATATTGAAACCTCCCAGGCTAATGTGACCCCTTACTCACTTGCTGTGTTTGGACAAAATGAGGACAGTTAGGGAATATTGCCATAACCCAATAGTTATTGATACTGTTAAAGCATGGAGGGCAATTCAGCAGAGGGAAGGCAATATTGGCAAGACATCTTCTCTTACACCGGGTATGCCGGGTTTTCAACCGGGGATGATAGATTCAGGATCCAAACATTGGGCAGCTAGGGGTGTGTCTTGCGCGGGTGATTAGTTTGAGGGAGACACAATGATGTCCTTCGATCAGTTTGCACAGAAACACAAGCTACCGAACAGGGACCTCTTTTGTTTATTTCACGTTAGAGATTTTATTTTTAAAAAATGACACTTTTGACTGATCCCTCCAAGTCCGACATAGAGAGAGGGGTGATGTAGCCCCATATCCTGCAGACCCCACAAAGTTCTGTATTTTTCTGACACAACATCCCACCAAACCCAACACAGACCTGGGGACGTTTCCAGGGGAGATGAGAAATCGACTTGACATCAGACAAAGAAGATCAGCCGTGAAGACAAGGCTTAAAAGTTAGCCATCCCAAATGGGACATGAACCCACAATTCCAGGCTGCGGAGGCCAGTGCCTTATCCATTAGACCACTGGGCCCACATCTCCAAAACTGAAATGGCAGCCTGTAAATACTGCACCCTGAACCTCTCATATTGTGTTCTTCTCTGAGTTTTATACTCTCACTGATTGGTTGTTCCCCTTCCATCTCACGCTAAATCATTGGCTGCTTGATAAAATTGATCTTACCCCCCATTTCTCCCCAAACGGACCGACAAGAAATCCACCAAACTCCAACTTTGCACAACTCAAGTCTGAGGAAAATGGAGCAGACAGGAAAATAGCAAAGGGCTCAATGTTATTTTGTGCAGCACTTTCAAGATATTTGCATTTAGTGGGGAAGGAGGAAGTGGAGATGTTGCAAAAAGCTGCATTGAGGACAATTCAACAGAATCTTAGCGGGCATTCAGCCCATTGTGGCTGTGCTGTCTCTTTCAGACAATTTACCCCAAGATCTCCCAAATCCTGAAATTACCTTGTGCAAGTTTCTCCTAAAGAGCATTTTCCATAATCTCGAAGCAGGCAAGTGATTTTTAATGGAGTAGTTGAAAAATCCAGTCAATTTGGATTGAGATGGAGTTGATATGGGACGAAAATCAGCCACCACAAAGACCAGGCTTAAAAGGACAACACCCCAAAAGGGATTTGAAACTCCAATCCACTCCATCAGAAGCTACAGTCTTACCCATTAAGCCACAAAAACTCAGTGACAATACCCTACTGCGAATAGTTGATCTTAAATGAGTGCTACAGCCGAGCATGTTCCAAGATCTGTGACAACACACTGAGGGATGCACTAAAGTTTCGGGCAGCTGCTGCCAAGGTGTAACAGAGAAACAACACAGTCTCAGGTCGTTCTGACAAATTATCACATCGTTCTTTCATTTCTCAGACCCTCTTGGTGCCTGACAATGAACAGAGATCGGTTCCTGCCCAAGAACAAAATGCCTTTATTTTTCGTGACACAGAACTTTGAGAAATGTCAAAATTCCAGTGTTTTGTTGGTTCTTTTCTCTCTGCATAGACTGTCCACAACTGATTTAGAACCTTTGTCTGCATTTTTATTTGATTTTTTATGAATAAAGTATATTTTTTAAATAAACAAAAATCTGGAGAGAGAGAAGATCTGCCCGAACTTGCGAGACCAACCCGTTTATCGGGACAGGAAGGAGATTCCAATGGCCCAGCATGGATTGTTCCAGTTAATACCCTCGCCTCCTTGACCACAAAGTGGGGAGGGAAGTGGGAGTTGGCACGGGGCAGGGTGACACTCGGCACACGGACACACAAGATGGCCGCTGAGCCATAAGTTGGCCACTTGGCACACAAGATGGCCGCCGGACCACAATATGGAGAGATACAGCAGAGCAAATACAGACACTGCCTGGGGCCACCAGAATGCCAGCAAAATGCTCTCACAAATGAGTTGATTAGTTTAAGGCGGATGGGAGAGACAATACACATGAAGAACACACACTGCCCGCCAAAGGGTCTGGTCAGACAACACCTTTGATAGAAATGCTAACTGTTAGATACAGCCTCAATACAGAGTGATAATAACCAGGGCTGCAGTAATTGGCCTTCTCAGGAAGAGCGATTAGCGCACATTACTACAGCAACGGACTTCCGTGCAGACGCTGAAACTGACAACAACTGCACTGAAATTCACAAAGGCCACGCTGGAACTGACAATAACTGCACTGAAACGATCAAGGATTCTGCAATGTTTAGAATAAACAAGCCATGTTACAGAGACAATAACCTCATCACTGACCTATTATATCACAAAATGTATAACAGTATCTTGACCATGTGCTCCGGGTTGAGAGAAGAATCACAGCTGACCACTGTGCTGTTGGTGCTGCTCTCTCCCCGGAGCTCCGGGATTTCCTTGGACAATAAACTCTGTTGGTGAACCCCGACTCTGACTCAGAGCCTGGTGATTTTCAGCAGTTTCCTTCCCACAAATGTTTGTCCAATCTGTGGATGTGGCACTCCAAGTTCTCCAACGATGGCCTAACTACCTCACATCTCCATCATAGCCTCCTTGCAATTGTATTCAATACCTTGACTAAGAAAGGTAAGGACCCAAATGCATAGCCACAGCCCCATCAGTTCCAACCTTGAACCCCCAGATTTCAATCATTTCCATTGACATATTGGACCTTATCATAAATACCAAACATGCAGGTAATCTGGGGTTCAGCTGGTAATGTTGACAGAATATAGCTTAGACTGACACCAACACAACCAAAACAGAAGTTGCTTTGTCCATAGATTGGTAGCTCTATCTGTTGGAGCCCCAGTGACCTCATGGGTACAACACTAACTTCCTAAACCAGAGATTGTGGGCTCAAGTCTTATTTGGGGTTTTGATTTTGTTGAAAACTTCACTGTGCAGCTGATCTCAATCCTGCGTGGTCACGTGACCGTGGCAACAAAATCAGGCATTCTCAATTGATCCTCAGCTGGAGAAACTTGACCTGATAGAAAATTGGCCACACTAAATTAAACAGCAGCTATCAGCTCCAGACAATATTGCAACTAAGATCAAAGAGCGACAAAGATTCAAGAAGAACCAGTTCCAACCAGCCTGAGGGTTGTATATTTGAGAAGTGTCAGCCTGAGACAATCCACTTTATAGCTCCTGGCATGATAACAGTGAAGGGTATTGGTGTGACCCCATTGGATGATGTGAACCCAGCTCATGACCATATTGGCCAAAGCCACAGAAGATTCTGGAAGATCAGGGAAAAGTCGGGTAGGAACCACACCTGGATGCCAGTCCCTTCGCGAAGCCTTGACTGGGCCTTGCAGTGGAACTCTGACCATTTGGTCCAACCTTGTTCAGAGAAGCCCTAGAGTGGGGTGGGAGGAGGCCATTCAGTCCATCACATCCACACAGACCCTCTGAAGAGCATCCCATCCAGGCCCAACCACAATCCTCTCACCCTGCATTCCCCAGAGCCAATCCACCAAACCTGCACATCTTTGGGCTGTGGGAGGAAACCAAAGCACCCGGAGGACCCCATTGAGAAAATGTGCAAACTCGACACAAACAGACACCCAAGGGAGGAATCAAAGCCAGGTCCCTGATGCTGTGAGGCAGTCCAGCGACCCACTGAGCCACCATGCCATCCCCAGAAGGATCTCAGCAGGTTTTCAGTCATTGTGACTGTGCTGTCTCTTTCAGACGATTGACCCAAAAATCCTGCATATCCTCAACATTCTGTATTTTTCTGATACAGGGTACCACCAACCCAACACAGACTCGGGGACTTTTCCAGAGGAGATGAGAAATTGACTTGACCTCGGATGAAGATCAGCCATGAAGACAAGCTTTAAAAGTCAGACACCCCAGATGGGACTTGAACCCACAATCCCTGGCTTAGAAGGCCAGTGCCTTATCCATTAGGCCCCTGGGGCCACATGTGTGATGTTAAAATGGCAGCTTTTAAGTTTTGTTTTGCAAGAACACACTGACTGTGGCTCAGCCAGCACAGAGTCAGTGCCCTGGACTGAGGGGATTCTAAATCTCCTGGTTATATATATTTTTCTCTTTACCCCCGCACTGCTGCCTAACTGTGGTAGTGCTTATATTTTCCCCAGCACCCATGTTGTGTGTGTGCAGGTGTGAGACACAGTGAAAGACAACAGATGTACAAATCTTTATTCAATTCCCACCACCAGGAAGAAAGGAAACACCCGAGTGGCCAGTGACAAGCATCAAAGGGCAATGCTGTGTGACCAAACAGTGAGGGGGAGGGCACTCTCTGAACAGCTCAAGGATGTTGGTAGACACTGCGTGCTCCTTCTCCAGGGACACCCGGGCTCGAACGTAACCATGGAAGAGGGTCAGGCAATCGGCCCTAACAACCAGTTTGGCCAGGCCCAGGAGCAGACCCACGAGGAGATCCTCTGACCAACCCTCCCCCCTCGGCACTGGGTGCCCAATGATGGGGAGTGTGGGGTTGAAGTCCAACCAGAAACGGCGGAGAAGGTTTCCCAGAAAGCTAAAAAGGGAGTGCAAGCGCCCTGTTTCATGGACTCCACAGCACCACAGAACAAGCAGTTGGGCTGGGAGTCCGTGAACCACCGCAATCTGCGGACTGTCGCGTGCAATACCCTCCACCCCAGATCCCCGTGAGAAAGGGGGAGGACTCCCATGTAGAGAGCCCTTCACTGGGGATGATCCCCACCACCCGGTGGTAAATGGGCACGCCAGGGTGTGTCCGGGAGGTGGATGAGGGTGTGCAGCAGCAGTCTGTACAGGGCCCTCTGTGATACACCCCTGAAAGGGACAAAACTAAAACTCCAGAGACAGCTCAGGTTGTGGGGCACAGTCTCCCACAGGAAGTACAGGACCCTGGGGCCAATGTGAAATTCCGCCCGGGCAGGAGTGAGTGCAGACGGGATCCCACCGCACACCTGAGCATCCTCCAACTGGGGCACTACGTGGGGTCTGAGCACCGTCGTTTTAAGGTGTCGGATGGTGGTGGCCACGTACCGGACGTCTACCGCTGCCCTGCTCGCTATATCCTGCGGCAGCGTCCAGCCCAGGCCCACACCATCCAGCACGTCCCCGACCCTGGTCACCCTCGCAGTCACGGCCCTCCCCTCCGACAGTCACTCGAACCCACGAGTACGGAGGTGCGGATTCCTGAGCAACGTCTCCCTGACGACAGCCGTTACTCCTGCCGGAGGGTAGGCGTGACGCGATTCGACCATGTTCCAGACCGTGAGCAGGTCCTGGTAAAAGACAGGCAGTGTCCTGAGAGTGACCTCCAAACCATCACGGTCCCTGAGCAGGAGCTGAGTCTCGTAGTTGAGGTTACGCACCTGGTGGAAAAAATACGTCACCAGGGCACCCCGCCGAGGGGGAGGCTCAATGTAAAGGTATCGCTGCAAGGTCTGAAGGTGGAACGTCGCTACCTGGGTGTGAACGCACACCAGCGACTGACCGCCCTCCTCAATATGGAGACTCAGGACCTGCGCAGTGACCCAGTGCATCTTTTTGTCCCAGAAGAAGTGAACCAACATTCTCTGGATGTCAGCGACAAAACCAGGAGGAGGGACCAAAGTGACCAGCCGGTACCACAGCATGGCAGGCACCAGCTGGTTTATGACCAACACTCGACTCCTGTGAGACAGCACTCGGAGCAGTCCTGTCCAGAGGCCTGGGCGAGCCGAGACTTTGGCCTCCAGCTCCTGCCAGTTCCCCGGCCAGGATTCCACAGCTGGGCTAAGGTAGACCCCCAGGTCGAGGAGATGGGTGGTACTCCAGCTGAACCCCAGTAACTCCTCCGGCAGAGACTCCACCCGCCTCGGACTGACCGGTCGTCTGGAATATTGGGCCCAGTTGATCCTGGTGGAAGAGGCCGCTGAGTACAAGGCCTGGCACTCACACATCCTCCCAGGTCAGCAGGGTCGGTGAAAGGGAGGAGCACGTGGTCAGCGTAGGCCGAGATGACCAGCCCTTTGCCCGCACCGCGCAGAACCAGCCCTGACAACCTCCTCCATAAGAGGCACAGGAAAGGCTCCACGCACAGGGAATCCAGCTGGCCGGACAGGGGGCAGCCTTGGCGTACTCCTCTCCCAAAGTGAAGGGGCAGTGTCATGGAGCCGTTAACTTTAAAACTAATTGCACCTGCCTCCACTTGGTCCACATCCACACAAGCATTTCCTGTCATGTACCTGTCCAAATGTCTTTCTCATAGAATCCATACAGTGTGGAAACAGGCCATTTGGCCCAACATGTCCACCCAGACTCACTCCCCGACATGTCCTCATGCCAAATGTACCCAACCTTCACATCCCTGAACAGTCTGGGCAATTTTGCATGGCTAATTTACTTGTGGGAGGAAACTGGAGCACCTGGAGGAAACCCACACAGACACTGGGAGAAAGTGCAAAATCCACACAAACTGTCACCAGAGGCTGAAATTGAACCTCGGTCCCTGGTGCTATGAGACAGCAGTGCTAACCACGGAGCCAACTTGGAAACTCTACACAAACAGTCACCCAAGGGAGGGATCAAAGCCAGGTCCCTGACACTGTGAGGCAGCAGTGTTACCCACTGAGCCACCATGTCATCCCCAGGAGAATCTCATCAGGTTTTCAGCCATTGTGACTGTGTTGTCTCTTTCAGACGATTCACCCCCCATCCTGCAGATCCCCGAAAATCTTGAGCAAGAACATATTGGGCACCACTTCACATCAGCTGAAAGCAGACAAGGGGGATTTCTCCAAAGTCAATTAGAAATAACATTGACAGTGAACAAGCCAGAAATATTCAGACACCCCAGATGGGACTTAAACCCAAAATCCCTGGGTTAGGAAGCCAGTGCCTTATCCAGTAGGCCACTGGGGCAACCTTTAAATACTGAACCCTGCCCTGTCATATTGTTTTTATCTGAGTTTTCTACTCTTACTGATTGTTTTTTACCCCTTCCATTTCATGCTAAATTGTCGGCTGCTTGATAAATTGACCTTGCCTCCCATTTGGCCCCAGACGGACATTTGAGAAATCACAGCCGGTCAGACAGTGTCCGAGGAGCAGGAGAGTCGACATTTCGAGCATAGGCCTGAAGAGCTTATACTCGAAACATCGACTCCCCTGCTCCTCAGATGCCACCTGACCAGCTGTACTTTTCCAGCACCACACAGTTTGACTCTGATCTCTCACATCTGCAGTGTTCACTTTCTCCCAGTCGAGAAATCAACTCAACTCCAACTTTGCAGACCCACAGTTTGAGGCAAATGGAGCAGACAGGAGAAGGAAAAGGGCTCAATGTTATTGTGTGCAGCACTTTCAAGATATTTGCAGTTAGTGGGGAAGGAGGAAGTGGAGATGTTGCAAAAAGCTGCATTGAGGACAAATCAACAGAATCTTAGCAGGAATTCAGCCCATTGCAGCTGTGCTGTCTCTTTCAGACAATTCACCCCAAGATCTCCCAAATCCCGGAATTACCTTGTGCAAGTTTCTATGTCACATCATTTGCCATAATCTCAACGTAGGCACAGTGATTTTTAACAGAGTACTGTCGATGAAAAATTCAGGATTAGTGGTACTGGAAGAGCACAGCAGTTCAGGCAGCATCCAAGGAGCTTCGAAATTGGCATTTCGGCAAAAGCCCTCCATCAGGAATAAAGGCAGTGAGCCTGAAGCGTAGAGAGATAAGCTAGAGGAGGGTGGGGGTGGGGAGAAAGTAGCATAGAGTACAATGGGTGAGTGGGGGAGGGGATGAAGGTGATGGGTCAGGGAGGAGAGGGTGGAGTGGATAGGTGGAAAACGGAGATAGGCAGGTAGGACAAGTCCGGACAAGTCATGGGGACAGTGCTGAGCTGGAAGTTTGGAACTAGGGTGAGGTGGGGGAAGGGGAAATGAGGAAACTGTTGAAGTCCACATTGATGCCCTGGGGTTGAAGTGTTCTGAGGCGGAAGATGAGGCGTTCTTCCTCCAGGCGTCTGGTGGTGACGGAGTGGCGGTGAAGGAGGCCCAGGACCTCCATGTCCTCGGCAGAGTGGGAGGGGGAGTTGAAATGATTCCAATGGCCCAACATGGATTGTTCCAGTTAATATCCTTTCTCAGATGGTTAGAGCTGGAGAGAGAGTAAAGATTGTGGGAATTTGGGAAATGCTGACAATCTGTTTTAATATTTTGTTAATAAAATCAATTTGAACCGCAAACCAATTATGACCCCCTTTGTCTGCATCACCAACAAGAATACTGAAGGAAAGTTGAGTTTAATTCCATTGTGTGACTAATGTTCATCTGGTCGATCAGTGGAAATTAAAAGCCATGTCACACAACAGGCAGAGTCAATCTTTAGCTGAGTAGAAGTTCAGCAGAGAGAAACAGACTTACTTTGTGATATAAAGGTAATTCCTGTCCCATTGATCTATTAACTGCAGGGAACTTTCAGATACGTGGTATCTTTAGAGCAATTAAATATCCTCCCAAGATATATGCTTTCACTCTCAACTGAAGATGTTATAACTTCAATGGCTAAGAGTATTAACCAATAAATCAATGCCAAGCCACTTGAAGTATTACACTTGGCCCATCATCATCGCTGTAATTGCAGAATGCAGCATAACCTATTCCGTCTTCTAACTTACTGACAGCCTACTTTTCAGAAGTCTCCTTACACGACTCTGAAAACAAATTAAAAGAAACCAATTAAACCAAAACGCACAAATTAAAATGTCCCAGTCATTTGTGACGTAGTTTCTCAGCTCCTGGTAAGTGGGTGGCACAGTGGTTAGCACTGCTGCCTCACAGCGCCGGAGACCCGGGTTCAACTCCCGCCTCAGGCGACTGACTGTGTGGAGTTTGCACGTTCTCCCCGTGTCTGCGTGGGTTTCCTCCGGGTGCTCCGGTTTCCTCCCACAGTCCAAAGATGTGCAGGTCAGGTGAATTGGCCATGCTAAATTGCCCGTAGTGTTAGGTAAGGGGTCGATGCAGATGTAGGGGTATGGGTGGGTATGCTTCGGCTGGGCAGTGTGGACTTGTTGGGCCGAAGGGCCTGTTTCCACACTGTAAGTAATCTAATCTAATCTAAATGTTGATCTAGCCAGCAATGTTCACACCCTGGAAATGAATAAAAACAATCCCACAATGGAATAAACCGCCAGGGGAAAAGTCATAGTGTAATGACTTGAAAACATCAAGCCCCAACTTTGGATGTTTTCTATTGTTATGTTTTACATTATCATCCAAAACGCACCAGTCATTGACATAAAGGTTATGATTTGGAGGAGCCGGTGTTAGACTGGGGCGGACAACGTTACAAATCACACAGCACCAGGTTATAGTCCAACAGGTTTATTGGGAAACACGAGCTTTCGAAGAGCTGCTTCTTCATCAGGTGGTTGTGGAGCAGGATCGTAAAACACTGAAGTTTTAACAACAGGATTGCAGTGTCATGGCATGTAATATTAAAGAAATTGAGCTGAAGTCTTTCATCTTTTAGAATGATCATGTTAGTTTCAGTTCCTTGTTATGTACATCCCAGACCTTTGTTAAAGTTACATTCTCAAGAGAGTTTTAACAATCGGTGCCATCTCAGCTCAGATAATGCATTGAAGATGTGAGGTTAAAATCTGTCTGTGTCCCAATGTTCGGTCAGACTGATTCTATTTCTAAAGTGGCATTTACAGAATCTGACATGGTTTTATGCAGTTTTTGAGTGAAACAAAACATAATTCTGAACGTACAAATTCACCCCACAAATGTATATGTGTGTGCGTGCAGGGGAGACCGAGTGATTGTGTGCATTTGGATGTGTGTGAGAGGGGGCGATGGTGTGAGTGTCTGTGAGAGTGTGTGTATGTGTATGTGTTTGAGTGTAATGGGGTATACATCTGTGAGAAGGTGTGTGTGTGTGTGTGAGTGTGGGAGTGTGTATGTGTATTGTGTGACAGGATGAGTGTGTGTGTGTGTGTGTGTGTGTGTGTGTGTGTGTGTGTGTTTAGTGCAGTGGGGTCAGCTGTAGTGTGACAAGAACCCAAGGTCCCAGTTGAGGCCATCCCCATGGGTACCAAACGTGGTTCTCAGCCTCTGCTCGGCCACTCTTCGTTGCTGCCTGTCCCAAAGTCCACCTTGGAGGATGGTTACCTGAAGGATCGAGGTTGAAAGTCCCTAATCATTGAAGTGATCTCCGACTGGGATGGGACACCTCTGTTTGGTGATTGTAACGCGGTGCCCATTCATCTGTTGCCGTAGCCTCTGCTCGGTCTCGCCAATGTACCATGCATTGGGCATCCTTCCCTGCAGCGTATGAGATGGACAACGTTGGACGAGTCACATGAGTACCTGCCGCGTACATGGTGGGAGATGTCCCCATGTGTCATGGCGGTATCCATGGTGACACTCTGACACGTTTTACAGTGTCTGCTGTGACAGGGTTGTTTGGTGTTGTCCTGAAGGCCGGGCAGTTTGCTGTGAACAATGGTCTGTTTAAGGTTTGGTGGCTGTTTAAAGGTGAGAAGTGGAGGGGTGGGGAAGGTCTTGGCGAGGTGCTCATCCTCATCGATAATGTGTTGCAGGCTGTGGAGAATGTGACGTAGTTTCTCAGCTCCTGGTAAGTACTGGACAATGAAGGGGACCCTGTTGGTTGCAGCTCGTGTCTGTCTCCTGAGGAGGTCATTGCAGTTTCTCCCTGGGGCATGTCCGAACTGGCGATTGATGAGTTAAGCATCGTATCACATTCTTATCAGGGCATCCTTGTGTACTTCCAAGTGCCCGTCACATTCCCCCTCACCTGAACAGATCCTGTGTAAGTGTACGGCTTGTACAGAGGGGACGGCTGTTTTAATATGTTGAGGGTGGGTTTGTGGTTGAGTGAGGTGCTGTGGTGTCCATCCTTGATGGAGATGCATGTGTCCAAGAATGAGACAGATACTAAACAGGAGTCCATGGTGAGTTTGATGGTGGGATGAAACTCGTGAAATGTTGGTGAACATAAATGTTCGGAGAGTGCAGCATTGTTCTGACATGAACACAACCAAGGTTGAGGGGATCAATTCTCCTGACATGGCCCCAGAAGCACGTGTTGTCCCAGTGACCTAACAGCTCCATCTCTGATCTTCTAAGCTACTGCCTGTGGTTTACATCCCTTCTGGGGATACTTTCAATTTAAACATTCTCTCCAATTAAAACCCTCTCACTGCATTATCTCCATTCAAATTAAGTTAATCTCTGACCTAATGTCTTTAAAACTCTGCATGGCTGCTTTGTGATCATGGAATTAAAACATTTCCAAGTCAGTTTGATACATGTGGCAACAAACGTTTGATGAACTGGAGCGAAAGGGAGTGGAATTAATTTCTCAGCTCTCCCAAAGAGACAGCATAGACATGATGGGCTTCAGTATATGCAGTCACATTCGAAGATTCATTGATCTGAAATTAAACAGTTAAATGTCTGTTTCCTCACAGTCGCCTCATCTGTTGTTCCTTTCCTCACTGATGCAGGAATTAGCATTGACCCATTTGTCCTTGTCTTTCTGGGACCATTCCTTCAATGTTGGCTGTACAAACATTGAGCTTGCTTGACTTCTATACTGTCCTGTTGGTATTTAACAGGAAAAAATGCAGGTGAAATAAAGTTATTCCACACTCAATAATTTATATTTAAATTTGATGAGTTGGACCAAGAAAACAATAATCCTAAAGGTGCAAGATTCATTGAAAATATTTGGTTTGCAAGTAATGATAGACACAGTGAAAAGTTTTGTCTTGTGAGCAATATAGGCAGCTCCCAGAGTTAAGTAGCAAAGATAAATAAATAATAGGGAAACAGCAGCAGGAACAAAAACACAGGTACAGGCGAATATTAAGAGTCTGTGAGACCGTTCAGTATTCTAACAACAGTAGGGTAGAAACTGTTTCAAAACAGGTTGGTGCGTATGTTCAGGCTTCTGTACCTTCTCCCCGATGGTAGAGGTTGTAGAAAAACATTGCCAGGGTGGGATGGGTCTTTGAGAATGCTGGAGACCTTTCCTTGACAGTTGGCCTGGTAGATGGATTCTATAGATGGGAGGTTGGCCTTTGTGATTGTCTGGGCCGAGTTCACCACTCTCTGTAACCGTCTCCGATCTTGAATGGTACAGTTGCCAAACCAGGTCGTGATACATCCAGACAGAATGCTGTCGATGGTGCACCTATAAACGTTGGCAGGGGTATTCTCTGTCAGTAATATCCGATGTTCTGGAGGGATCAGTGTTGAAGAGTTGGTTTGTTGATGAGAGCTGGCTTCCAAAAACAACCTCTCCAACCGCACTCTCAGGAATCTCGTCCACATCGAGAAACAGCAGCCACTTGATGACCACCTTCAACATTCAATCCTGCAGATCCTCGAAAATCTTGTGCAAGATCATGTTGGATACCACTGACCATCACCTGAATGTCGAGATGGGGATTTTTCCAAATTACATTAGAAATAAAGGATAAGCGACAGAGACACCCCAGATGGGACTTGAACCCACTATCCCTGACTTAGGAGGCCAGTGCCTTATCCAGTAGGCCACTGGGGCCCCACATGTGGATTGCTGAACAGCATTTGTGATAATCTCAACACAGGCACAATGATTTTGAACAGAGTGACTAAACACATCCAGTCAATTTGGATTGAGATGAAGTTGACATGGGATGAAAATCAGCCACTGCAAAGACCAGGCTTAAAAATGAAATCCCTGAAATCCCAGATTTCAGAGGCCAGTGCCATAGCCATTAGGCCATGAGGGTACTATATTGGCAGACCACTGGAAACAGTTGACCCCAAATGAGAGCGACAGCCAAGCACACTCCCAGATCTGTGACAACACACTGAGGGACGCACTAAAGGTTCAGGCAGCTGCTGCCAGGTGTAACAGGGAAACAACACAGTCTCAGGTCTTTCTGACAAATGATCACATCGTCCTTTCAGTTCTCAGACCTTCTTGGTGCCTGACAATGAACAGAGATCGTTTTCTGCCCAAGTACAAAATGCCTTTCTTTCCACAATGATACAGAAGGTTTGAGAAATGTCAATATTCCAACGGTTTGTTGGTTCTTTTCTCTCTGCATAGACTGTACACAACTGATTTAGAACCTTTGTATGCATTTCCAAATGATGTTACAAACTGTTTCAAAACTTTGTTAATAAAATCAAGTTGAAATGCAAATCAAATTTAGTCTCCCTTTGTCCCCATCACCAACAAGAATACTTGAGTAAAGTTGTGAGGAATTCATCAGAC
Organism: Chiloscyllium punctatum; assembly: GCF_047496795.1. Taxonomy (NCBI): domain Eukaryota; kingdom Metazoa; phylum Chordata; class Chondrichthyes; order Orectolobiformes; family Hemiscylliidae; genus Chiloscyllium; species Chiloscyllium punctatum. The sequence continues at coordinate 76,241,194 of NC_092756.1, read as the reverse complement.
CAATGAGACTCCAGGAATTCTTCCAAGATGTCAGCAATGATCCCAATGAGCCAACCAACGAACGGGAACAGTCATCAGAGAGATCCATCGTGGAGCGACCAAAGAAGGAGTCGATTTGTATCCCTGCGGAGGGCCGCTGTCCTGACCTTGAGATGTGTGCTCAACCGTCAGGAGATGGGTGAATGACAGATTTAAAAATCACTCAACACCAGGTTAGAGTCGAACATGTGGAAGCACTAGGTTTCGGAGCACTGCTCCTTCATCAGGTGGTTGTGGAGAATAAGATTGCAGGACACAGAATTTATAGCAAATGTTTACAGTGTGATGCAACTGAAATTGTATCTTGAGAAAGACCTGGATTGTTTGTTAAGTCTCTCATCTTTTAGAATGGCCAGGTTGGTTTTCGTTCTTTCATATGTAAATTGCAAAACTTTTATCAAAAGTTACATTCTCAAGTGAACTTTAACAATTGGTGTCATGTCGGCCCAGATGATGTATTGAAGGTGTGAGCTTCCTTGTGTGAGGCTGTCTGTGCCACAATAGTCAGACTGATTCTAAGCTAATAAACAGATTTAAAGCATCTCACATGAATTCATACAGTTTTTCAGTAAAAAAAATGTAATTCTGTAAGTACAAATTCATCACACAAACTTATATGTGTGTGTATGTATGTGTGTGGGTATGTGTGTTTGTGCGTATGTGTGTTTATATGTGTGTGTGTATATATATGTGTGTGGGTGTGTATGTGTGTGTATGTGGGTGTATGTGTGTGTATATGTGTGTTGGTGTGTATGTGTGTGTATGTGTATGTGTGTGTGTATATGTGTGTGTGTGGGTGCGCGCGCGTGTGTGTGTATGTGTGTATGTGAGTGTATGTGCGTATGTGTGTATATATATGTGTGTGTGTGCGTGTGTATGTATGTGTATGTGTGTGTGTGGGTGTGTATATATGTGTGTGTATGTGTGTGTATGTTTGTGTTTGTGTATGTTTGTGTTTGTGTGTATGTGTGTGTATATGTGCAGATGTGTGTGTATATGTGTGTGCGTGTATGTGTGTGTTTGTGTGTATGTGTGTGTAGTGTGTGTATATGTATGTGTGTGGGTGTGTATGTGTGTGTATGTATGTGTATGTGTGTGTATATGTATGTGTGTGTATGTGTATGTGTGTGTGTATGTGTGTGTATGTGCGTGTGTATGTGTGTGTGTGTGTGTGCATGTGTATGTGTGTATGTGCATGTGTGTGTTTATGTGTATGTGTGTTTGTGTGTGTGTATATGTGTATATGTGTGTGTATACATATGCGAGGTCTTGCACTTTGGCAAAAAGAATAAAAGCACGGACTACTTTCTAAATGGTGAGAAAATTCGTAAAGCCAAAGTACAACGGGATCTGGGAGTGCTAGTCGAGGATTCTCTAAAGGTCAACATGCAGGTTGAGTCTGTGGTTAAGAAAGCGAATGCAATGTTGTCACTTATCTCAAAAGGGTTGGAGTATAAAAACACCGTTGTGCTACTGAGACTTTATAAAGCTCTGGTTAGGCCCCATTTGGAGTACTGTGTCCAGTTTTGGTCCCCACACCTCAGGAAGGACATACTGGCAGTGGAACGTGTCCAGCGGAGATTCACACGGATGATCCCAGGAATGGTAGGTCTAACATATGAGGAACGGCTGAGGATCCTGGGATTGTATTCATCGGAGTTTAGAAGATTAAGGGGAGACTTAATAGAGACGTACAAGATAATACATGGCTTGAAAAGGGTGGATGTGAGGAAATTGTTTCCGTTAGGTGAGGAGGCTCGGACCCATGGACACAGCCTTAGAATTAGAGGGGGTAAATTCAGAACAGAAATGCGGAGACATTTCTTCATCCAGAGAGTGGTGGGCCTGTGGAATTCATTGCTGCAGAGTGCAGTGGAGGCCGGGACGCTAAACGTCTTCAAGGCAGAGATTGATAGATTCTTGTTGTCTCGAGGAATTAAGGGCTACGGGGAGAATGCGGCTAAGTGGAGTTGAAATGCCCATCAGCCATGATTGAATGGCAGAGTGGACTCGATGGGCCGAATGGCCTTACTACCACTCCTATGTCTTATGGTCTTATGGTATGTGTGTGTATATACGTGTGTGTATGTGCGTGTGCATGTGTGTGTTTGTGTGTGGGTGTGTATGTGTGTGTGCATATGTGTGTGTGGGTGTGTGTGTATATGTGTGTGTGTATGTGCATGGGTGTGTGTATGTGCGTGTGTATGTGTTTGTGTGTATGTGCGTATGTGTGTGTGTTTGTGTGTCTAATCGCGTGTGTATATGTGTGTGTATGTGCGAATATATGTGCGTATGTATGTGTGTATATGTGTGTGTGTGTGTGTGTGTGTGTGTGTGTGTGTGTGTGTTATGTGTATGTGTGTGTATGTGTGTGTGTATGCGAGGTCTTGCACTTTGGCAAAAAGAATAAAACCACAGACTACTTTCTAAATGGTGAGAAAATTCGTAAAGCCAAAGTACAAAGGGATCTGGGAGTGCTAGTCGAGGATTCTCTAAAGGACAACATGCAGGTTGAGTCTGTGGTTAAGAAAGCGAATGCAATGTTGTCACTTATCTCAAGAGGGTTGGAGTATAAAAACACCATTGTGCTACTGAGACTTTATAAAGCTCTGGTTAGGCCCCATTTGGAGTACTGTGTCCAGTTTTGGTCCCCACACCTCAGGAAGGACATACTGGCACTGGAACGTGTCCAGCGGAGATTCACACGGATGATCCCCGGAATGGTAGGTCTAACATATGAGGAACGGCTGAGGATCCTGGGATTGTATTCATTGGAGTTTAGAAGATTAAGGGGAGACTTAATAGAGACGTACAAGATAATACATGGCTTGAAAAGGGTGGATGCGAGGAAATTGTTTCCGTTAGGTGAGGAGGCTCGGACCCATGGACACAGCCTTAGAATTAGAGGGGGTAAATTCAGAACAGAAATGCGGAGACATTTCTTCAGCCAGAGAGTGGTGGGCCTGTGGAATTCATTGCCGCAGAGTGCAGTGGAGGCCGGGACGCTAAACGTCTTCAAGGCAGAGATTGATAGATTCTTGTTGTCTCGAGGAATTAAGGGCTACGGGGAGAATGTGGGTAAGTGGAGTTGAAGTGCTCAGCAGCCATGATTGAATGGCGGAGTGGACTCGATGGGCCGAATGGCCTTACTTCCACTCCTATGTCGTATGGTCTTATGGTACGTGTGTGTATGTGCGTGTGCATGTGTGTGTTTGTGTGTGGGTGTGTATGTGTGTGTGCATTTGTGTGTGTGGGTGTGTATGCGTGTGTATGTGTGTATGTGTGTGTATGTGTGTGTGTATGTGCATGGGTGTGTGTATGTGCGTGTGTATGTGTATGTGTGTATGTGTGTGTGTTTGTGTGTATATGTGTGTGCGTGTATGTGTGTGCGTGCGTGTATGTGTGTGTGTGTGTGTTTGTGTGTATGTGTGTGTAGTGTGTGTGTATGTGCATGGGTGTGTGTATGTGCGTGTGTATGTGTGTATGTGTGTGTGTTTGTGTGTATATGTGTGTGCGTGTATGTGTGTGCGTGCGTGTATGTGTGTGTTTGTGTGTATGTGTGTGTAGTGTGTGTATATGTATGTGTGTGGGTGTGTATGTGTGTGTATGTGTATGTGTGTGTATATGTATGTGTGTGTGTATGTGCGTGTGTATGTGTGTGTGTGTGCATGTGTATGTGTGTATGTGCATGTGTGTGTTTATGTGTATGTGTGTTTGTGTGTGTGTATATGTGTATATGTGTGTGTATACATATGCGAGGTCTTGCACTTTGGCAAAAAGAATAAAAGCACGGACTACTTTCTAAATGGTGAGAAAATTCGTAAAGCCAAAGTACAACGGGATCTGGGAGTGCTAGTCGAGGATTCTCTAAAGGTCAACATGCAGGTTGAGTCTGTGGTTAAGAAAGCGAATGCAATGTTGTCACTTATCTCAAAAGGGTTGGAGTATAAAAACACCATTGTGCTACTGAGACTTTATAAAGCTCTGGTTAGGCCCCATTTGGAGTACTGTGTCCAGTTTTGGTCCCCACACCTCAGGAAGGACATACTGGCAGTGGAACGTGTCCAGCGGATATTCACACGGATGATCCCTGGAATGGTAGGTCTAACATATGAGGAACGGCTGAGGATCCTGGGATTGTATTCATCGGAGTTTAGAAGATTAAGGGGAGACTTAATAGAGACATACAAGATAATACATGGCTTGGAAAGGGTGGATGCGAGGAAATTGTTTCCGTTAGGTGAGGAGGCTCGGACCCGTGGACACAGCCTTAGAATTAGAGAGGGTAAATTCAGAACAGAAATGCGGAGACATTTCTTCAGCCAGAGAGTGGTGGGCCTGTGGAATTCATTGCCGCAGAGTGCAGTGGAGGCCGGGACGCAAAACGTCTTCAAGGCAGAGATTGATAGATTCTTGTTGTCTCGAGGAATTAAGGGCTACGGGGAGAATGCGGCTAAGTGGAGTTGAAATGCCCATCAGCCACGATTGAATGGCGGAGTGGACTCGATGGGCCGAATGGCCTTACTTCCACTCCTATTTCTTATGGTCTAATGGTCTTATGGTATTTGTATGTGTATGCGTGTGTATGTGTATGTATGTGTATGCGTGTGTATGTGTATGTATGTGTATGTGTGTTTATGTGCATGTGTGTATGTGTGTGTATGTGTGTGTGTGTGTATATGTGAGTGTGTATGTGTGTGTTTGAGTGTGTGTATATGTGTGTGTTTGGGTGTGTGTGTATGTGTGTGTCTGTTTATGTGTGTGTGTGTGTATGTGTGTGTGTGTGTGTGTGTGTGTGTGTGTGTGTGTGTGTGTGTGTGTGTGTGTAGTTGAATGGGGTCACCTGTAATGTCCCAGTTGAGGCCATCTCCATTGTTCCCAAACTTGGTGATCAGCCTCTGCTCGGCCACTTTTCATTGTTGCCTGCCCCGAAGTCCCCCTTGGAGGAAGGTCCGAGGTCGAATGTCCCGAATTGCTGAAGTGTTCTCTGACTGGGAGGGAACACTCCTGTCTGTTGACACTCAGAACAGCCCCACCCACCCACCCCATATAGTCACACACGAACACAAACACATGCACACACACACACACACACACACACACACACGTGTATATAAGTTTGTGGGGTGAATGTGTATTTGCAGAACTACATTTTACTTTGCTCAAAAACTGCATGAACGACAGAGCTAAGGGGAGACTTGCGGCAGCTCCCAGAATCAGGTGGCTCAGTGGTTAGCACTGCTGCCTCACAATACCAGGGTCCCAGGTTCAATTCCTGCCTTAGATAACTGCCTGTGTGGAGTTTGCACATTGCTCTGGTTTCCTCCCACAGTACAAAGGTGAATTGGCCATGTTAAATTGCCCATAGTGTTACCTGTTTCCACACTGTCGGTAGTCTAATCCAGGGGAAGGATCTGAAGGCCCTAATTTACGAGGGCTCTAAGCTCATGCGTTTCCAGGACATCTCAGCGGTGGGAAACCAGAAAAGAAAACCTTACGATGATGAGCCTAAGACATAGGAATGGAAGTAAGGCCATTCAGCCCATCGGGTCCACCCCGCCATTCAATTGTGAATGATGGGCATTTCAACGCCACTTCGTGGCACTCTCATCGTTCACCCTTAATTCCTTGCGTGATCAAGAATTTATCAATCTCTGCCCTGAAGCCAATTAACGTCCTGCCCTCTGCTGCGCTCCACGGCAATGAATTCCACAGGCCCACCACTCTCTGCCTGAAGAAATGTCTCCTCATTTCCGTTCTAAATTGACCCCCCTCTAATTCTCAGGCTGTGCCCATGGGTCCTGATGGAAACACATTCCCAGCATCCACCCTTTCTAAGCCATGCATTATCGAGTAAATTTGTATTAGATCTCCCCTCAACCTTCTAAACCCTAATCAATACAATCCCAGGATCCTCAGCTGTTCATTGTATGTTAAGCCTCCCATTCCAGGGATCATCTGTGTGAATCTCCGCTGGACATGCTCCAGTGCCAGTATGTCCTTCCTGAGGTGTGGAGCCCAAAATTGGATACAGTATTTCAAATGGGGCCTAACCAGAGCTTTATAAAGTCTCAGAAGGACATCGCTGCTTTTACATTCCAACCCTCTTGAGATAAATGGCAACATTACATTTGTTTTCTTAACCACGGACTCAACCTGCAAGTCAACCTTTAGAGATTCCAGGACGATCATTCCCAGATCCCTTTGTACTTTGGCTTTATGAATTTTCTTACTATTTAAAAAATAGTCCATGCCTGTATTCCTTTTTCCAAAGTGCAAGTCCGAGCATTTGCTCAGGTTGAATTTCATCAGCCATTTCCTGGACCACTCTCCTAAACTGTCTAAATCTTACTGCAGCCTCCCCACCTCCTCAGAACGACCGGCTTCTCTGCCTAACTTTGCATCATCGGTGAAATTCGCCAGAATGCCCCTCAGTCCCTTCATCCAGATCATTAATATATGAGGGGAACATCTGCGACCCCAACACTGAACCCTACGGGATACCACTTGTCACCAGCTGCCATTCTAAGAAAGAACCTTTTATCCCAACTCTCTGCCTTCTGTCAGATAGCCAATTACCAATCCATGTCAGTAGCTCACCTCGAGCACCATGGACCCTCACCTTACTCAGCAGTTTCCCATGAGGTACCTTATCAAAGGCCTTTTGGAAATCTAGGTAGATAACATCCACTGGGTTTCCCTGATCTAACCTACTTATTACCTCTTCAAAGAATTCTTCCCAATCTTCTGATTTCCCAGTGCTCTTGGCCAGTTTGTAGCCTCTCTCTTTCCCTATGATACATTTCCTGACTTCCTTTGTCAGCCATGGATGTTTAATTCCCGCCCCCTGACGGATAATGTTTCTGCCAAGAGAAGACTGAGGGAGTTTGGGATCCAGTACTCTCTGAGGTATCCGGTGGTGCTCTGATAACCTGACATGGATACGTCCATCTCTTTGATACATCGGAGAAGGCAAGAGACTTTGTGGACAAATTAACCGAATCTGAACAATTTAGTATCTACAAATAGTGTTGTTTGGTTATGTCTTTGTTGTTTTTTAAAAAAACCGAGGAAGTCCAGTTGGAGCTTTTGTTTTCCTTGTTTTCCCGATTGGTAATAATCCGGTTTAAACTGTGTTTGGTGGCGGTTGAGATGTGTACTTTCAATTTCTAAGTGAAGCTATATCAGAGGATGGGTGGGGTGTTTACCCCATCGATCTTAAATGTTTTTTTCTTTATTCATATTGCTATTCTATGGTATATTTACTTTCTATTCTGCTTGTGTTTGTGTTATGGCTCTAGCTAAAGGAGGAAAAATGGTTGGGATGGCTAGATGCCCAGTTATGGGCAGTTTAGGATGGGTAGTTGCCCCCTTTGGGCAGGAGGTGAGTTTCCCTATTCAGCGCCATTGGCACTTTATATGGTGGTTTGTATTGCTTTTGATCTTTGATAGTTTTGTAGGTTTGTTAAATGTAGTAGTTTCAGTTTATGTAGTTTTTATATTTGATCGATCATATGACCCTAAGGCTCAGTGATTTGTGGTTCGGGTTCCTCTTCTCTGGAATTTAAATGTTACTGCTGAAGGTTATGGCTAATGACTTGATTAAATGGTGAACCTGGAATATCAAGGGAAGTCACTCACCAATTAAGAGGAAGAAGGTACTTTTGAGTCTTAGAAAGGAGAAAATGGATATTGCTTTGTTACAGGAGACGCACTTGGATGACAGGGAGCATTTGAAACTACAGCAGAATGACTTTGATCGGGTTTACTTCACATCATTTAATACCAGAAGTAGGGGAGTGGCTGTATTGGTGAGGAGGAATCTCCCATTTAAGTTACAAGAGTGTGTTAAAGACACACACAGAGGAGGTTTGTAATTCTTATAGCCTTGATAAATGGGGAAGAATATGGTGTTTAAATGTTTATTGCCCTCCAGCTCAGCCCCTCAACTTTTTGCGAGATACGTTTTCTAAATTGATAAATCAGGAGTTCTGGCATATCATTATAGGGGGAGATTTTAACTGTCTCATGGACCCCACCGTACAGAGGTTGCCCAAAGCCCCCCCCCCAACACCACGATCCCCTCTGTACAAACGAAACAATTAATGGATCTGTGTGTGGAGTGAGGGTTGGTGGACATCTGGAGGTGTCTCCACCCTACAGGCAGGGATTTTACGTTTTTTTCCAATCCACACAGATGTCAAACCAGGATTGATATTTTTCCAATCACCGTGGCAACCCTGGACTTGGTGGCACCTTGTACGATCGGTAATATTACCATCTCTGATCACACTCCAGTGTCCCTGTTGGTTAAGATTAAGGACGTTACAGTGGGTCCAAGGCACTGGCAAATGGATCCCTTTATCCTCCAGGATAATACGTTTGTGGAGCATTTGTCTCAGGAATTTTGGTCTTTCCTAGACATTAACTCACGCTCGGTTAGTAGCCAATCCTTCCTTTCGGAAATTGCCAAAGCCTATGCCAGTGGGTCAGTTATTTCCTACTCTGCCAGTAGGAGGCGGAAGAAGGGTGAGCAGCAATGTCCCCTCGAAACACAGTTGAAGGCAGCTGAGAAGGCCTACTTTGACAGGCCCTCGTTGGTCAAGTTACAGAGGATTATGGTGCTGCGGTCTGCATTGAATTCCGTGCTCACGCAGACAGCAAAGAACGAGCTTAATTTTGCAAAGCAAAGGTTATATGATCATGGTGACAGGTCTGGTAAATACTTAGCATATCTCGTCAGGAAAAGGAGAGCCCCTCAAGCCATTATGGTGATTAGGGAAGGGTCTGGGAACCGAACATGTGACTCCAAAAAGATTAATGTGTCATTCCAGAGATTTTACTCTAAGTTATATCAATCTGAGGTTTGTGAGGAGGGGAGGGCCAAAATGGAGGCTTTATTCAAGGATCTGGAGCTCCCGGGTGTGACCCCCGAACAAGAGTCTTTTCTCAATGTCCCCTTATCAGAGCAAGAGGTGCAGGAGGCTGTGAAGCAGCTTCAGGGTGGAAAGGCACCCGGTCCTGATGGACTTCCCAGCGAATTCTAGAAGGAATTTATAAACATATTGTCAGGCCCAATGTTCAATATGTTTAATGACTCATATAGCCATGTTTGTCTCCCGCCATCTCTGAGAGAGGCCAATATTTCGCTTATTCGTAAAAAAGGGAAGATCCGGGGGACTGTGCTTTGTACAGGCCCATTTCACTCTAAAATGTGAACTTTAAAATCCTCTCTAATACTCTTGTGTTCAGGCTGGAGACTGTGTTACCTTCTATTGTTAAAGAGGACCAGACGGGCTTCATAAAGGGCCACAGATCCTCCAATAATGTTAGGAGGCTGCTTAATGTAATTCAAGTGTGTCAACAACAGTCAATATAGGGATTGGTGATTTCTCTAGATACAGAGAAGGCCCTTGACCGAGTTGAGAGGCCGTACCTTTTCTATACTCTGGAGCGGTCTGTTTTGGGCGAAGTTTTTATAAGATGGGTAACGGTTCTCCACAATGACCCTCTCACTGCAATCATCACCAACAGGGTGTGATCAAGCAATTTTAACATTTTTTGGGTCAGCCGGCAGGTCTGTTCCCTTTCCCCACTGCTTTTTACAGTGGGGATTGAATCATTGGTGGAGGCCATTCATAGGGATCCCAATATATCAGCTCCAGACGTGGGGTCAAATTTACATCAGAGTTTATTGTATGTGGACGATGTCCTCATTCTTTCGTCAAATCCAGCAGTTTCAGTCCCTCGCCTGTTAGCATGCATCTGTGTGTTTGGCACCTTTTTGGGGGACAAGATTAATTTTGCAAAATCAGAGGCTGTGCCTATGGGTGGTCTTATGAAAGTGTTAAGCCTTGAGGGTGAATATCGATTCGCATTTAAATGGGCACAGGGGGGTGTTGTGTATTTGAGCATGTTCATTACTCCAGTTCTGGATCGGCTGTTCAAAGACAATTTTGTTCAATTATTTGACAAAATCAAACAAGACCTTCAAAGATGGAGGTGCTTCTGGTCTCGTGGTTGGGTCGGATAGCGCTTATTAAGATGAATATTCTCCCTCGTTTACTATCCCCTATATGGATGCTCCCCCTGATTTTCGATAAGCAAACATTCAGGAGACTGAACGGCTGGTTCAGCCCCTTTATTTGGCATCGTCAGTGGCCCCTCATTAAATGAGCTAAACTGCGATTGTCTCACAGACTGGGGGGAGTGGATCTCCCAGACATTAAAAGCTACCAACGAAGCTCACTTTTATCCTACATGAGTGATTGGGCTTGAGGGGACCCTCTTTCAATATGGTTCGATATTGAAACCTCCCAGACTAAGGTGACCCCTTACTCACTTGCTGTGTTTGGACAAAATGAGGACAGTTAGGGAATATTGCCATAACCCAATAGTTATCGATATTGTTAAAGCACGGAGGGCAATTCGGCAGAGGGAAGGCAATATTGGCAAGTCATCTTCTCTTATACCGGGTATGCCGGGTTTTCAACCAGGGATGATAGATTCAGGATCCAAACATTGGGCAGTTAGGGGTGTGTCTTGCGTGGGTGATTTGTTTGTGGGAGACACAATGATGTCCTTCGATCAGTTATCACGGAAACACAAGCTACCGAACAGGGACCTCTTTTGTTCATTTCAAGTTAGAGATTTTATTAAAAAAAAGACGACTTTTGACTGATGCCTCCAAGTCCGCCATAGAGAGAGGGGTGATTTAGCCCCATATCCTGCAGACCCCACAAAGTTCTGTATTTTTCTGACACAACATCCCACCAAACCCAACACAGACCTGGGGACGTTTCCAGTGGAGATGAGAAATCGACTTGACATCAGACAAAGAAGATCAGTCGTGAAGACAAAGCTTAAAAGCTAGCCATCCCAGATGGGACTTGAACCTACAATCACAGGCTGAAGGAAGCCAGTGCCTTATCCATTAGACCACTGGGACCACATCTACAAAACTGAAATGGCAGCCTGTAAATACTGCACCCTGAACCTCTCGTATTGTGTTCTTCTCTGAGTTTTAAACTCACACTGATTGGTTGTTCCCCCTTCCATCTCACACGAAATCATTGGCTGCATGATAAAATTGATCTTACCTCCCATTTCTCCCCAAACGGACAGACAAGAAATCCACCAAAATCCAACTTTGCACAACTCAAGTCAGAGGAAAATGGAGCAGACATGAAAATAGCAAAGGGCTGAATGTTATTTTGTGCAGCACATTCAAGATATTTCCAGTTATTTGGGAAGGAGGAAGTGGAGATTTTGCAAAAAGCTGCATTGAGGACAATTCAACAGGATCTTGGCGGGCATTCAGCCCATTGTGGCTGTGCTGTCTCTTTCAGACAATTCACCCCAAGATCTCCCAAACCCTGGAATTACCTTGTGCAAGTTTCTACTAAAGAGCATTTTCCATAATCTCGAAGCAGGCAAGTGATTTTTAACAGAGTAGTTGAAAAATCCAGTCAATTTGGATTGAGATGGAGTTGATATGGGATGAAAATCAGCCACCACAAAGACCAGGCTTAAAACGTCAACACCCCAAAAGGGATTTGAACCTCCAATCCACTACATCAGAAGCTACAGTCTTAACCATTAAGCCACAAAAACTCAATGACAATACTCTACTGGGAATAGTTGATCTTAAATGAGTGCTACAGCCGAGCGTATTCCAAGATCTGTCACGACACACTGAGGGATACACTAAAGTTTCGGGCAGCTGCTGCCAACGTGTAACAGGGAAAGTACACATTCTCAGGTCTTTCACAAATTATCACATCGTCCTTTCAGTTCTCAGACCCTCTTGGTGCCTGACAATGAACAGAGATCATTTCCTGCCCAAGTACAAAATGCCTTCATTTTTTGTGACACAGAACTTTGAGAAATTTAAAAATTCCAATGTTTAGTTGCTTCTTTTCTCTCTGCATAGACTGTCCACAACTGATTTAGAACCTTTGTCTGCATTGTTATTTGATTTTTTATGAATAAAGTATATTTTTTAAATAAACAAAATCTGGAGAGAGAGAAGATCTGCCCGAACTTGCGAGACCCCCCTTTGTGGAAGAGAGCCAACCCTATATCGGGACAGGAAGGAGATTCCAAAGGCCCAACATGGATTGTTTCGGATAATACACTCGCCTCCTTGACCACAAAGTGGGGAATGAAGTGGGAGTTGGCACGGGGCAGGGTGACACTAGGCAGACGGATGCACAAGATGGCCGCTCAGCCATAAGTTGGCCACTTGGCACACAAGATGGCCGCCGGACCACAATATGGAGAGAGACAGCAGAGCAAACACAGACACTGCCTGGGGCCACCAGAATGCCAGAACAATGCACTCACAACCGAGTTGATTAGTTTAAGGCAGATGGGAGAGACAATACACATGAATAACATACACTGCCCGCCGAAGGGTCTGGGTCAGACAACACCTTTGATAGAAATGCTAACTGTTAGATACAGCCTCAATACAGAGGGATAATAGTCAGGGCTGCAGTAATCGGCCTTCTCAGGAAGAGCGATTAGCGCCCATTACTACAGCAACTGACTTCCGCGCAGACGCTGAAACTGACAACAACTGCACTGAAATTAACAAAGGCCACGCTGGAACTGACAATAACTGCACCGAAACAATCAAGGATTCTGCAATGTTTACAATAAACAAGCCATGTTACAGAGACAATAACCTCATCACTGACCTATTATATCACAAAATGTATAACCATGTGCTCCGGGTTGAGAGAAGAATCACAGCTGACCACTGTGCTGTTGGTGCTGCTCTCTCCCTGGAGCTCCGGGATTTCCTTGGACAATAAACTCTGTTGGTGAACCCCGACTCTGACTCAGAGGCTGGTGATTTTCAGCAGTTGCCTTCCCACAAATGTTTGTCCAATCTGTGGATGTGGCACTCCAAGTACTCCAACGATGGCCTAACTACTTCACATCTCCATCATAGCCTCCTTGCAATTGTGTTCAATACCTTGACTAAGAAAGGTAAGGACCCAAATGCATAGCCACAGCCCCATCAGTTCCAACCTTGAACCCCCAGATTTCAATCATTTCCATTGACATATTGGACCTTATCATAAATACCAAACATGCAGGTAATCTGGGGTTCAGCTGGTAATGTTGACAGAATATAGCTTAGACTGACACCAACACAACCAAAACAGAAGCTGCTTTGTCCATAGACTGGTAGGTCTATCTGTTGGAGCCCCAGTGATCTCATGGACAAGGCACGAACTTCCTAAACCAGAGATTGTGGGCTCAAATCTTATTTGGGTTTTGATTTTGTTGAAACCTTCATTGAGCAGCTGATCTTAATCCTGTGTGGTCACGTGACCATGGCAACAAAATCAGGCATTCTCAATTGATCCTCAGCTGGAGAAATTTGAGCTGATAGAAAATTGGGCACGGTGGCACAGTGGTTAGCACTGCTGCCTCACAGCACCAGAAACCTGGGTTCAATTCCCACCTCAGGCGACTGTCTGTGTGGAGTTTGCACATTCTCCCCGTGTCTGCGTGGGTTTCCTCCGGGTGCTCCGGTTTCCTCCCACAGTCCAAAGATGTGCAGGTCAGGTGAATTGGCCAATCTAAATTGCCCGTAGTGTTAGGTTAGGGGTATGGGTGGGTTGCGCTTCGGCGGGGTGGTGTGGACTTGTTGGGCCGAAGGGCCTGTTTCCACACTGTAAGTAATCTAATCTAAATTAAACAGCAGCTGTCAGTTCCAGAAAACAGTGCAACTCAGATCAAAGAGCTACAAAGATTCAAGGAAAACCAGTTCCAACCAGACTGAGGGTTGTATATTGGAGAAGTGTCAGCCTGAGTCAATCCACTTTATTGCTCCTGGCATGACAACAGTGAAGGGTATTGGTGGGACCCCATTGGATGATGTGAAACCAGCTCATGACCGTATTGGCCAAAGCCACAGAAGATTCTGGAAGATCAGGGACAGGAGAGGAGGAAAACACACCTGAACGCCAAACCCTTAGCGAAGCCTTGACTGGGTCCTGCAGTGGAGCTCTGACCATCTGCTCCAAACCTGTTCATAAAAGTCCTCGCGTGAGTAGTGCAGGCCATTCAGCCCATCACATCCACACTGACCCTCTGAAGAGCATCCCATCCAGGCCCAACATTCATCATCCCACCTTGCATTCCCCAAAGCCAATCCACCGGACCTGCACATCTTTGGACTGTGGGAGGAAACCAAAGCACCCGGAGTACCCCATGGAGAGAATGCGCAAACTCGACACAAACAGACACCCAAGGGAGGAATCAAAGCCAGGTCCCTGACACTGTGAGGCAGCAGTGCTACCCACTGAGCCACCATGCCATCCCCAGGAGAATCTCAGCAGGTTTTCAGCCATTGTGACTGTGCTTTCTCATTCAGACAATTCACCTCAATCCTGCAAAACTTGTGCAAGAAGATGTTAGGCACCACTTCCCATCAACTGAATGCAGACATGGAGATTTTCCCAAAGTAGATTAGAAATCAAGTTGACAAAGTACAAGTGACTGACACCCCAGATGGGACTCGAACCCACAATCCCTGACTTAGAAGGCCAGTGCCATATCCATTAGGCCACTGGGGCCACACACCTGGCTGGAAATCACAGCCTTTATGTACTGCACCCGACCTCTCATACTGTGTGTTTCTGAGTGTTATCCTCTCACTGATTGTTTTTTACCCCGACCATCTCATGATAAATTGTTGGCTGCTTGATTAATCAATCTCACGTCCCATTTGTCCCCAAACGGACAGTTGAGAAATTAACCAAACTCCAATGTTGCACAACTCAAGTCTAAGGAATATGGAGCAGACGAGAAAATAGCAAAGGGCTCAATGTTATTTTGTGCAGCACCTTGAAGATATTTGCAGGTAGTGGGGAAGGAGGAAGTGGAGATGTTGCAAACAGCTGCATTGAGGACAAATCAACAGAATCATAGCAGGCATTCAGCCCATTATGGCTGTGCTGTCTTTTTCAGACAATTCACACCAAGATCTCCCAAATCCTGGAATTACCTTGTGCAAGCTTCTAATAATCATCGTTAAAAATCAGACAACACCAGGTTGTAGTCCAACAGGTTTATCTCAAAGTACTAGCTTTCGTAGCACTGCTGCTTCGTCAGGTGGTTGTGGAGTATAAGATTGTATGACACAGAATTTATGGCAAAAGTTTACAGTGTGATGTCACTGAAATTATATATTGAAAAAAATCTGGATTTTGTGTGAAGTCTCGCATCATTTAGAATGACCAGGTTGGTTTCAGTTCTTTCATGTGTAAATCACAAAACATAGAACATAGAAAAATACAGCACAGTACAGGCCCTTCAGCCCTCGATGTTGCGCCGACCGAAGCCTACCTAACCTACACTAGCCCAATAACCTCCATATGCTTATCCAATGCCCACTTGAATGACCAGAAAGAGGGAGAGTCCACCACTGATTCTGGCAGGGCATTCCATGAACTCACAACTCACAAAATGTTTTTCATTGCGAAGTGAAATGGCAAGCTCACCAATAAAAGCTAAATGCTTTGAATGCTGGAAATCTGAAACAGATAAAATGGTGGAGAAATCATGACTCAAAAACATGATTGAGTTTTCTGAAAAAGTCACAAAGAGGATTGATGAGGGCAGAGCGGTGGATGTGATCTATATGGACTTCAGTAAGGCGTTCAACAAGGTTCCCCATGGGAGGCTGATCAGCAAGGTTAGATCTCATGGAATACAGGGAGAACTAGCTATTTGGATACAGAACTGGCTCAAAGGTAGGAGACAGAGGATGGTGGTGGAGGGTTGTTTTTCAGACTGGAGCCCTGTGTCCAATGGAGTGCCACAAGAATCAGTGATGGGTCCACTACTTTCCGTCATTTATATATATGTTAGTATCATTATGAGGTATCATTAATAAGTTTGCAGATGACACCAAAATTGGAGGTGTAGTGGACAGCAAAGAAGGTTCCCTCAGATTACAACGGGATCTTGATTCGAAGGGCCGATGAGCTGAGGAGTGATGGGTGGAGTTTAATTTAGATCAATGTGAGGTGCTGCATTTTGGGAAAGCAAATCTTAACTGGGCTTATAGACTTAATGGGAATGTCCCAGGGAGTGTTGGTGAACAAAGAGACCTTAGAGTGTAGGTTCATAGCTCCTTGAAAGTAGAGTCGCAGATCGATAGGATAGTGAAGAAGGCGTTTGGTATGCTTTCCTTGATTCTAAATCAGATCTGTGCAGTCTATGCAGAGAGATAAGAACCAACAAAACATTGGAATGTTGACATTTCTCAAAGCTTCTGTATCGTTGTGAACAAAAAGGCATTTGTACTTGGGCAGGAACTGATCTCTGTTCATTGTCAGGCACCAAGAGGATCTGAGAATTGATAGAATGATGTGACAATTTGTCAGAAAGACCTGAGACTGTGTTGTTTCCCTGTTACACCTTGGCAGCAGTTGCCCAAAACCTTAGTGCATCCCTGAAAATGTCATCTGAGATGTTGGAACATGCTGGGCTGTAACACTCATTGCTGCCAAGACTTTACACTGGCAAATGGCTATGTGTGCCCTAGTAGCATATTGGGTAAACCACTGTCCTCCTCAGTCTGGGATTGTGGGTTTAATTTCCCTCTGGGCTGCTTACGTTTTAAGCTTGGTCTTTGTAGGTGACTTTTGTCCCATGCCAACTTCATCACGATCCAAATTGACTGCATTTTTCAAACTACTCAGTTCAAAATAACTGTGCCTGTGTTGAGATT
Organism: Chiloscyllium punctatum; assembly: GCF_047496795.1. Taxonomy (NCBI): domain Eukaryota; kingdom Metazoa; phylum Chordata; class Chondrichthyes; order Orectolobiformes; family Hemiscylliidae; genus Chiloscyllium; species Chiloscyllium punctatum. The sequence continues at coordinate 76,224,399 of NC_092756.1, read as the reverse complement.
ATGGCGAATGATGTGTAATAGAAACTTGCACAAGGCAATTCCTGAATTTGGGAGATCTTGAGGAGAATTGTCTGAAAGAGACAGCGCAGCCACAATGGGCTGAATGCCCGCTAAGATTCTGTAGATTTAGAACATACGACATAGAACATAGAACAGTACAGCACCGAACAGGCCCTTCAGCCCACGTTGTTGTGCCGACCATTGATCCTCATGTATGCACCCTCAAATGTCTGTGACCATATGCATGTCCAGCAGTTTCTTAAATGTCCCCATTGACCTTGCTTCCAGAACTGTTGCTGGCAACGCATTCCATGCTCTCAAAACTCTCTGTGTAAAGAACCCGGCTCTGACATCCCCTCTATACTTTCCTCCAACCAGCTGAAAATTATGACCCCTGGTGTTAGCCATTTCTGCCCTGGGAAATAGTCTCTGGCTATCGACTCTATCCATACCTCTCATTATCTTGTATCCCTCAATTCGGTCCCCTCTCCTCCTCCTTTTCTCCAATGAGAAAAGTCTGAGCTCAGTCAACCTCTCTCCATAAGATAAGCCCTCCAGTCCAGGCAGCATCCTGGTAAACCTCCTCTGAACCCTCTCCAAAGCATCCACATCTTTCCTCTAATAGGGCGACCAGAACTGGACACAGTATTCCAAGTGCAGTCTAACCAAAGAAAGCATTTGTCCTCAATGCAACCTTTTGCAACATCTCCACCTACTTCCTCCCCACTAACTGCAAATATCTTGAAACCGTTGCACAAAATAACATTGAGCCCTTTGCTATTTTCCTGTCTGCTCCATTTTCCTCAGATGTGAGTTGTGCAATATTGGAGTTTGGTTGGTTTCTTGTCTGTCCGTTTGGGGACAAATGGGAAGCGAGATTGATTTATCAAGCAGCCAATTTTTTAGCATGAGGTGGAAGTTGGAAAAAACAATTAGTGAGAGTATAAAACTGAGAAAAACACAATATGAGCCATCAGGGTGCAGTATTTAAAGGCTGCCAGTTTAACAGCAGACATGTAGTCCCAGTGACCTCATGGATAAGATATTGGGATTCCTCAGCTAGGGATTGTGGGTTCAAATCCCCTCCTGAGTAGATTAATTTTATAGGTTGCCCTCTTTGAACTTTACTTCTAATCGACATTATAAACATCCCCATGTCTGCATTCAGTTGATGGGAAGTGCTGTCCAAGATGAACTTGCACAAAGTTGTCGGGGATCTGCTGGATTCAGTCGAAACTATCTGAAAGAGACAGCAGAGCCACAATGGGGAAAGAACTGCTGAGATTCTCCTGGGGTTGGCATGGTGACTCACAGTGTCAGGGACCTGGCTTTGATTCCTCCCTTGGGTGTCTGTTTGTGTCGAGTTTGCACATTCTCTCCCTGGGGTACTCGGAGTGCATTGTGTTCCTCCCACAGCCCAAAGATGTGCAGGTTCGGTGGATTGGCTTTGGGGAATGCAGGGTGAGAGGATAGGGGTTGGGCCTGGATGGGATGCTCTTCAGAGGCTGAGTGTGGACTTGCTGGGGTGAATGGCTTGTCCCTCTCACTCTTGGGCTTTTATGAACATGTTTGGAGCAGATGGTCAGAGCTCTGCTGCAGATCCCAGTCAAGGCTTTGCCAAGGGACTGGCATCCAGGTGTGTGTTCATATCCTTCTTTTCCCTGATCTTCCAGAATGTTCTGTAGCTTTGGTCAACGGGGTCATGAGCTGGGTTCACCTCATCCAATGGGGTCACATTGCCAGGAGCTAGACAACGGATTTACTCAGACTGACACTTCCAGTCATCGAGTCATAGAGATGTACAGCACAGAAACACACCCTCGGTCCAACCCGTCCATGCTGAACAGATATCCCAACCCAATCTAGTCCCACCTTCCAGCACCCGGCCCATCTCCCTCCAAACTCTTCCTATTCATATACCCATCCAGATGCCTTTTAAACGATGTAATTGTACCAGCCTCCACCACTTCCTCTGGCAGCTCATTCCACACACACACCACCCTCTGCCTGAAAAAGTTGCCCCTTAGGTCTCCTTTATATCTTTTCTCTCTCACTCTAAACCTAAACCCTCTAGTTCTGGAGTCCCCCACCCCAGGGAAAAGACCTTGGCGGTTTACCCTATTCATGCTCCTCATGATTTTATAAACCTCTGTAAGGTCACCCCTCAGCGTCTGACACTTGGATCCTATCCTTAGAGGCACTGGTATCAGCTTCCACCGCTGTGACTGTGTGTTCAACCTCATCCGTCCTCTTTTCCAGGTCTCCCAGCTGCTGTTCATGCTTCTGCAGCATGATCGAGATCGGGGCCAGCTTCACCTCTAATCTGCTTCCCCAACATCTCATGAGATTTCACGAGCTCCTTCCCCAGGGCCTGGTCGGTAATCGAGTCCGAGGATCCTGCAGGCTGGGCCGGGGGCCTGGCCCCGGACACTGCTCCTCCCTTCTCCAACATCCCTGGACGATGAAAACGCAGGTAAGTTGATTTTTCACAATGTCCTGGGACTCCACAACCTTTTCAGAGTCCCAGGATATCGCGATGGTCTGGATTGGGTGGGATAGAAATTCTTCCCCCTGGTGCTGTGGTGCGAAACTCTGCAACATGATCGTCTGAGATCACCCCCATCTTGGATCCCCAGAGTGCAGTGAGAGAATAAAACTCAGAAAAACATACAACGAGAGGTCAGGGTGCAGTATTTAAAGGCTGCTATTTTTGCCTTGACTGTGCAGCCCCAGTGGCCTAATGGATAAGGCATTGGCCTCCTAAGCCAGAAATTGTGGGTTCAAGTCCCATCTGGGGTGTCGGGCTTTTCCTTACGTGTCATTAATCTTTAATCCACTTTGCAAACATCCCCATGTCTGCATTCAGTTGATGGGATGTGGTGTCCCATGTGACCTTACACAAGTCTTTTGGGGATCTGCAGGATTCAGGCTAAATTCCCTGAAAGAGACAGGACAGTCACAATGGCTGAAAACCTGCTGAGATTTTCCTGGGAATGGCATGTTGGCTCAGTGGGTAGCACTGCTGCCTCACAGTGTCAGGGACCTGGCTTTGATTCCTCCCTTGGGTGTCTGTTTGTGTCGAGTTTGCACATTCTCTCCATGGGGTACTCCGGGTGCTTTGGTTTCCTCCCACAGCCCAAAGATGTGCAGGTTCGGTGGATTGGCTTTGGGGAGTGCAGGGTGAGAGGATAGGGGTTAGGCCTGGCTGGGATGCTCTTCAGAGGGTCAGTGTGGATGTGATGGTCTGAATGGCCTCCTCCCACCCCACTCTAGGGCTTCTCTGAACAAGTTTGGAGCAGATGGTCAAAGGCCCAGTCAAGGCTTCGTGAAGGGACTGCCATCCATATGTGTGTCCCTATGCTCCTTTTCCCTGATCTTCCCGAATGTTCAAATCACCATCATCACATTAAAGACATTTTGTTTCTTGTCTTAATGAGAAGGGATTTGCCTTCAAGAGCACAAAGGTTTTGGATGTTGTCTCTTGAGGTTTGCTGATGAAACCGTTGATGTGCAGGGCCAACTGCAGATAATGGCAGAGACACTCTCCAGTGGTGACTGTCAGTGTTACCAGTCGTGAAGACTTCATCCAAGAAACTGACGGTGATCTTGACCGCAGTCTCACCACGGCCTGCAAATCACAATCGGCTTAACCAGACTCAAGAACTAAAGAGAAACCAAGAACATCTCACCGATATTACCATGAAGGTTGGTCACAGCAAACGATCAACAGCGAGACCGCAAAAACACATTTCATATCTCCCTGTGCTGGAACTTTCTGCTGTCTTTCTCCATTGAAATAATATCCAGTTGCTTTATTCTTCCGACCAAAGTGTATGACCTCACACAGTCCCACATTGTCTTTCATTTGCTGAGTTTTTGGTCACTCCCTTGACCCATCCACCTCCCTCTGTAAACTCTGTGAGTCAGCCTCAGCAGTTGCCTTCCCACAAATGTTTGTCCAATCTGTGGATGTGGCACTCCAAGTTCTCCAACGATGGCCTAACTACCTCACATCTCCATCATAGCCTCCTTGCAATTGTATTCAATACCTTGACTAAGAAAGGTAAGGGCCCAAATGCATAGCCACAGCCCCATCAATTCCAACCTTGAACACCCAGATTTCAATCATTTCCATTGACATATTGGACCTTATCATAAATACCAAACATGCAGGTAATCTGGGGTTCAAGTGGTAATGTTGACAGAATATAGCTTAGACTGACACCAACACAACCAAAACAGAAGCTGCTTTGTCCATAGATTGGTAGGTCTATCTGTTGGAAACCAGTGACCTCATGGGTAAGGCACGAACTTCCTAAACCAGAAATTGTGGGCTCAAGTCTTATTTGGGGTATTGATTTTGTTGAAACCTTCACTGTGCAGCTGATCTTAATCCTGTGTGGTCACGTGTCCATGGCAACAAAATGAGGCATTCTCAATTGATCCTCAGCTGGAGAAATTTGACCTGATAGAAAATTGGCCAAACTAAATTAAACAGCAGCTTTCAGCTCCAGAGAACAGTGCAACTAAGATCAAAGAGCTACAAAGATTCAAGAAGAACCAGTTCCAACCAGACTGAGGGTTGTATATTGGAGAAGTGTCAGCCTGAGACAACCCACTTGAAAGGTCCTGGCATGACAACAGTTAAGTGTATTGGTGTGACCCCATTGGATGTTGTGAACCCAGCTCATGATCGTACTGGCCAAAGCCACAGAAGATTCTAGAAGATCAGAGAAATGTAGGGGAGGAACACACACCTGGATGCCAGTCCCTTCGCGAAGCCTTGACTGGGCCTTGCAGTGGAGCTCTGACCATCTGCTCCAAACTTGTTCAGAGAAGCCCTAGAGTGGGGTGGGAGGAGGCCATTCAGTCTATCATGTCCCCACTGTCACTCTGAAGATCATCCCATCCAGGCCCAACCCCTATCCTCTCACCCTGCATTCCCCAAAGCCAATCCACCGAACCTGCACATCTTTGGGCTGTGGGAGGAAACCAAACCACCCGGAGTACCCCATGGAGAGAATGTGCAAACTCGACACAAACAGACACCCAAGGGAGGAATCAATGCCAGGTCCCTGACGCTGTGAGGCAGCAGTGCTACCCACTGAGCTGCCATGACATCCCCAGGAGAATCTCAGAAGGTTTTCAGCCATTGTGCCTGTGCTGTCTCTTTCAGACGATTCACCCCTATATCCTGCATATCCTCAACATTCTGTATTTTTCTGACACAGGGTACCACCAACCCAACACAGACCTGGGGACTTATCCAGATGAGATGAAAAATCGGCTTGACCTCAGACAAAGATCAGCCATGAAGACAAGGGTTAAAATGTCAGACACCCCAGATGGGACTTGAACCCACAATCCCTGGCGTAGGAGGCCAGTGCCTTATCCATTAGGCCACTGGGGCCACATGTGTGATGTTAAAATTGCAGCTTTTAAGTTTTGTTTTGCAAGAACACACTGACTGTGGCTCAGCCAGCACAGAGTCAGTGCCCTGGACTGAGGGGATTCTAAATCTCCTGGTTATATATGTTTTTCTCTTTCCCCCCGCACTGCTGCCTAATTGTGGTAGTGCTTATATTTTCCCCAGCACCCATGTTGTGTGTGTGCAGGTGTGAGACACAGTGAAAGACAACAGATGTACAAATCTTTATTCAATTCCCACCACCAGGAAGAAATGAAACACCCGAGTGGCCAGTGACAAGCATCAAAGGGCAATGCTGTGTGACCAAACAGTGAGGGGGAGGGCACTCTCTGAACAGCTCAAGGATGTTGGTAGACACTGCGTGCTCCTTCTCCAGGGACACCCGGGCTCGAACCTAACCGCGGAAGAGGGTCAGGCAATCGGCCCTAACAACCAGTTTGGCCAGGCCCAGGAGCAGACCCACGAGGAGATCCTCTGACCAACCCTCCCCCCTCGGCACGGGTGCCCAATGATGGGGAGTGTGGGGCTGAAGTCTAACCAGGAACGGAGGAGAAGGTTTCCCAGAAAGCTAAAAAGGGAGTGCAAGCGCCCTGTTCCATGGACTCCACAGCACCACAGAACAAGCAGTTGGGCTGGGAGTCCGTGAACCACCACAATCTGCGGACTGCCGCGTGCAATACCCTCCACCCCAGATCCCCGTGAGAAAGGGGGAGGACTCCCATGTAGAGAGCCCTTCACTGGGGATGGTCCCCACCGCCCGGTGGTAAATGGGCACGCCAGGGTGTGTCCGGGAGGTGGATGAGGGTGTGCAGCAGCAGTCTGTACAGGGCCCTGTGTGATACACCCCTGAAAGGGACAAAACTAAAACTCCGGAGACAGCTCAGGATGTGGGGCACAGGCTCCCGCAGGAAGTACAGGACCCTGGGGCCAATGTGAAATTCCGTCCGGGCAGGAGTGAGTGCAGACGGGATCCCACCGCACACCTGAGCATCCTCCAACTGGGGCACTACGTGGGGTCTGAGCACCGTCGTTTTAAGGTGTCGGATGGTGGTGGCCACGTACCGGATGTCTACCGCTGCCCTGCTCGCTATATCCTGCGGCAGCGTCCAGCCCAGGCCCCCACCATCCAGCACGTCCCCGACCCTGGTCACCCTCACAGTCACGGCCCTCCCCTCCGACAGTCACTCGAACCCACGAGTACGGAGGTGCGGATTCCTGAGCAACGTCTCCATGACGACAGCCGTTACTCCTGCCGGAGGGTAGGCGTGACGCGATTCGACCATGTTCCAGACCGTGAGCAGGTCCTGGTAAAAGACAGGCAGTGTCCTGAGAGTGACCTCCAAACCATCACGGTCCCTGAACAGGAGCTGAGTCTCGTAGTTGAGGTTACGCACCTGGTGGAAAAAATACGTCGCCAGGGCACCCCGCCCAGGGGGAGGCTCAATGTAAAGGTATCGCTGCAAGGTCTGAAGGTGGAACGTCGTTACCTGGGTGTGAACGCACACCAGCGACTGACCGCCCCCCTCAATATGGAGACTCAGGACCTGCGCAGTGACCCAGTGCATCTTTTTGTCCCAGAAGAAGTGAACCAACATTCTCTGGATGTCAGTGACAAAACCAGGAGGAGGGACCAAAGTGACCAGCCGGTACCACAGCATGGCAGGCACCAGCTGGTTTATGACCAACACTCGACTCCTGTGAGACAGCACTCGGAGCAGTCCTGTCCAGAGGCCTAGGCGAGGGGAGACTTTGGCCTCCAGCTCCTGCCAGTTCCCCGGCCAGGATTCCTCAGCGGGGCTGAGGTAGACCCCCAGGTCGAGGAGTTGGGTGGTACTCCAGCTGAACCCCGTAACTCCTCCGGCAGAGACTCCACCCACCACGGACTGACCAGTCGTCTGGAATATTGGGCCCAGTTGATCCTGGTGGAAGAGACCGATGAGTACAAGGCCTGGCACTCACACATCCTCCCCAGGTCAGCAGAGTCAGTGAAAGGGAGGAGCACGTGGTCAGCGTAGGCTGAGATGACCACCCCCGTGCCCGCACCCCGCAGAACCAGCCCCGACAACCTCCTCCGTAAGAGGCACAGGAAAGGCTCCACGCACAGGGAATCCAGCTGGCCGGACAGGGGGCAGCCTTGGAGGACTCCTCTCCCAAAGTGAAGGGGCAGTGTCATGGAGCCGTTAATTTTAAAACTAATTGCACCTGACTGCACTTGGTCCACATCCACACAAGCATTTCCTGTCATGTACCTGTCCAAATGTCTTTCTCATAGAATCCATACAGTGTGGAAACAGGCCATTTGGCCCAACAAGTCCACCCAGACTCACTCCCCTACATGTCCTCCTGACAAATGTACCCAACCTTCACATCCCTGAACAGTCTGGGCAATTTTGCATGGCTAATTTACTTGTGGGAGGAAACTGGAGCACCTGGAGGAAACCCACACAGACACGGGGAGAAAGTGCAAAATCCACACAAACTGTCACCAGAGGCTGAAATTGAACCTCGGTGCCTGGTGCTATGAGACAGCAGTGCTAAGCACGGAGCCAACTTGGAAACTCTACACAAACAGACACCCAAGGAAGGAATCAAAGCCAGGTCCCTGACACTGTGAGGCAGCAGTGCTACCCACTGAGCCACCATGTCATCCCCAGGAGAATCTCATCAGGTTTTCAGTCATTGTGACTGTGCTGTCTCTTTCAGACGATTCACCCCCCCATCCTGCAGATCCCCGAAAATCTTGAGCAAGAACATGTTGGGCACCACTTCCCATCAGCTGAAAGCAGACAAGGGGGATTTCTCCAAAGTCAATTAGAAATAACGTTGACAGTGAACAAGCCATAAATAATCAGACACCGCAGATGGGAGTTAAACCCAAAATCCCTGGTTTAGGAAGCCAGTGCCTTATCCAGTAGGCCACTGGGGCGACCTTTAAATACTGAACCCTGCCCTGTCATATTGTTTTTTTCTGAGTTTTCTACTCTTACTGATTGTTTTTTACCCCTTCCATTTCATGCTAAATTGTAGGCTGCTTGATAAATTGATCTTGCCTCCCATTTGGCCCCAAACGGACATTTGAGAAATCACAGCCGGTCAGACAGCGTCCGAGGAGCAGGAGAGTCGACATTTCGAGCATAGGCCTGAAGAGCTTATACTCGAAACATTGACTCCCCTGCTCCTCGGATGCCACCTGACCAGCTGTACTTTTCCAGCACCACACAGTTTGACTCTGATCTCTCACATCTGCAGTGCTCACTTTCTCCCAGTCGAGAAATCAACTCAACTCCAACTTTGCAGACCAACAGTTTGAGGCAAATGGAGCAGACAGGAGAAGGAAAAGGGCTCAATGTTATTGTGTGCAGCACTTTCAAGATATTTGCAGTTAGTGGGGAAGGAGAAAGTGGAGATGTTGCAAAAAGCTGCATTGAGAACAAATCAACAGAATCTTAGCAGGAATTCAGCCCATTGCAGCTGTACTGTCTCTTTCAGACAATTCACCCCAAGATCTCCCAAATCCCGGAATTACCTTGTGCAAGTTTCTATGTCACATCATTTGCCATAATCTCAACGGAGTCACAGTGATTTTTAACAGAGTACTGTCGATGAACAATTCAGGATTAGTGGTGCTGGAAGAGCACAGCAGTTCAGGCAGCATCCAAGGAGTTTCGAAATCGATGTTTCGGCAAAAGCCCTTCATCAGGAATAAAGGCAGTGAGCCTGAAGCGTAGAGAGATAAGCTAGAGGAGGGTGGGGGTGGGGAGAAAGTAGCATAGAGTACAATGGGTGAGTGGGGGAGGGGATGAAGGTGATGGGTCAGGGAGGAGAGGGTGGAGTGGATAGGTGGAAAAGGAGATAGGCAGGTCGGACAAGTCCGGACAAGTCATGGGGACAGTGCTGAGCTGGAAGTTTGGAACGAGGGTGAGGTGTGGGAAGGGGAAATGAGGAAACTGTTGAAGTCCACATTGATGCCCTGGGGTTGAAGTGTTCCGAGGCGGAAGATGAGGCGTTCTACCTCCAGGCGTCTGGTGGTGAGGGAGCAGTGGTGAAGGAGGCCCAGGACCTCCATGTCCTCGGCAGAGTGGGAGGGGGAGTTGAAATGTTGGGCCACGGGGCGGTGTGGTTGATTGGTGCGGGTGTCACGGAGATGTTCCCTAAAGCGCTCTGCTAGGAGGCGCCCAGTCTCCCCAATGTAGAGAAGACCACATCGGGAGCAACGGATACAATAAATGATATTAGTGGATGTGCAAGTAAAACTTTGATGGATGTGGAAGACTCCTTTAGGGCCTTGGATAGAGGTGAGGGAGGAGGTGTGGGCGCAGGTTTTACAGTTCCTGCAGTGGCAGGGGAAAGTGCCAGGATTGGAGGGTGGGTTGTGGGGGGCCGTGGACCTGACCAGGTAGTCACGGAGGGAATGGTCTTTGCGGAAGGCGGAATGGGGTGGCGAGGCAAATATATTCCTGGTGGTGGGCTCTGTTTGGAGGTGGCAGAAATGTCAGCGGATGATTTGGTTTATGCCAAGGTTGGTAGGGTGGAAGGTGAGCACCAGGGGCGTTCTGTCCTTGTTACGGTTGGAGGGGTGGCTGAGGGCGGAGGTGTGGGATCTGGACGAGATGCGTTGGAGGGCATCTTTAACCACGTGGGAAGGGAAATTGCGGTCTCTAAAGAAGGAGGCCATCTGGTGTGTTCTGTGGTGGAACTGGTCCTCCTGGGAGCAGATACAGCGGAGGCGGAGAAATTGGGAATACGGGATGGCATTTTTGCAAGGGGTAGGGTGGGAAGAGGTGTAATCCAGGTAGCTGTGGGAGTCGGTGGGTTTGTAAAAAATGTCAGTGTCAAGTCGGTCGTCATTAATGGAGATGGAGAGGTCTAGGAAGGGGAGGGAGGTTTCAGAGATGGTCCAGGTAAATTTAAGGTCAGGGCGGAATGTGTTGGTGAAGTTGATGAATCGCTCAACCTCCTCGCGGGAGCACGAGGTGGCGCCAATGCAGTCATCAACGTAGCGGAGGAAGAGGTGGGGAGTGGTGCCGGTGTAATTACGGAAGATCATCTGCTCTACGTAGCCAACAAAGAGACAGGCATAGCTGGGGCCCATACATGTGCCCATGGCTACCCCTTTGGTCTGGAGGAAGTGGGAGGATTCAAAGGAGAAATTGTTAAGTGTGAGGACCAGTTCGGCCAAACGAATGAGAGTGTCAGTGGAAGGGTACTGTTGGGGACGTCTGGAGAGGAAAAAAAATGGAGGGCTTGGAGGCCCTGGCCATGGCAGATGGAGATGTAGAGGGATTGGATATCCATGGTGAGGACGAGGCGTTGGGGGCCGGGGAAACGGAAGTCTTGGAGGAGGTGGAGGGCGTGGGTGGTGTCTCGAACGTATGTGGCGAGTTCCTGGACTAGGGGGGATAGGACAGCGTCGAGGTAGGTAGAGATGAGTTCAGTGGGACAGGAGCATGCTGAGATAATGGGTCGGCCAGGGTGGTCAGGCTTGTGGATCTTGGGAAGGAGGTAGAACCGGGCAGTGCGGCGTTCCCGGACTATGAGGTTGGAAGCTGTGGGTGGGAGATCTCCTGAGGTGATGAGGTTCTGTATGGTCTGGGAGATGATGGTTTGGTGATGGGGGGTGGGGTCATGGTTGAGGGGGCAGTGGGAAGAGGTGTCCTCGAGTTGGCGTTTGGCTTCAGCAGTGTAGAGGTCAGTGCGCCAGACTACCACTGCGCCCCCTTTATCCGCTGGCTTGATGGTGAGGTTGGGATTGGAGCAGAGGGATTGGAGGGCTACGCGTGGTGAGGGTGAGAGATTGGAGTGGGGTAAACAGGTTGAGGCAGTTAATGTCCCGGCGGCAGTTGGAAATGAAGAGGTCGAGGGCAGGTAATAGGCCAGCGCGGGGTGTCCAGCTGGAAGCAGCATGTTGGAGGTGGGCGAAGGGGTCCTCGGAAGGTGGGCGGGAATCCTGATTGCGATAGTAAGCTCGGAGGCGGAGACGACGGAAGAATTGTTCAACGTTACAGCGTGTATTAAATTCATTGATGTGTGGACAGAGGGGGATGAAGGTGAGTCCTTTGCTGAGGACTGATCGTTCGTCCTCAGTGAGGGGGAGGTCTGGGGGGAGGGCTGGGAGCTTGGATCTGGTGTGGGTGTAGAGCTGGGAGTGGGGGCGGAACCTGTAACTGGAGTGGGTGTGATGGTGGGGCGAATGGGGGTGGAGTCATGAGCAGGGGTAGTGTTCCCCTCGGGGTTCTGGGGGGTGGGGATAGTGACAGTGGGTTCTGTGGGGGGCACGTCAGCAGAATGCAGGGGAGTGGTGGAAGTGGTGGTGACCAGGGCAGTCGGGGTGGCGGAAGTCACTGAGCATGTGGCATCAGCGATGATGTGAAGGGCGGAAGTGATGTCACGTGTGATGCATGAGGAATTGTGAAGGGTGGAAGTGGTTGTGGGAGTGGCCATGAAGGGGTGGAAGTGACATCATCAATCAGCGTGAAAAATTCAGTCAGCATGGATTGAGATGAAGTTGACATGGAATGAAAATCAGCAACAAAGCCCAGGCTTAAAACCCAAGCACCCCAGATGGGACTTGAACCAAATATTACCAGCTTAAGGAAGCCAGGGCCTTATCCATTAGGCCCCTGGCGCTCCCACCCTGAACTCCCTGTGGAAAGTGTTGACCTCAAAGTATGGAGCAGCTGCTGTCAAGGTGTAACAGTTAAAGAACACTGTCTAAGGCCTTTCTGACCAGTTATGACATCGTCCCTTCATTTCTCAGACCCTCTTGGTGCCTCAGAATGAAGGGAAATTGTTTCCTGCCTCAGTAGAAAGATCTGCCCGAACTTGCGAGACCCCCCTTTGTGGAAAAGAACCAGCCCTATTTCGGGACAGGAAGGAGATTCCAATTTCTGGATTTGTGGTGCTGGAAGAGGACAGCAGTTCAGGCAGCATCCAAGGAGCTTCGAAATCGACGTTTCGGGCAAAAGCCCCTCATCAGGAATAAAGGCAGTGAGCCTGAAGTGTGGAGAGATAAGCTAGAGGAGGGTGGGGGTAGGGAGAAAGTAGCATAGGGTACAATGGGTGAGGGGGGGAGGGGATGAAGGTGATAGGTCAGGGAGGAGAGGGTGGAGTGGATAGGTGGAAAAGGAGATAGGCAGGTAGGACAAGTCCGGACAAGTCATGGGGACAGTGCTGAGCTGGAAGTTTGGAACTAGGGTGAGGTGGGGGAAGGGGAAATGAGGAAACTGTTGGAGTCCACATTGATGCCCTGGGGTTGAAGTGTTCCGAGGCAGAAGATGAGGCGTTCTTCCTCTAGGCGTCTGGTGGTGAGGGAGCGGCGGTGAAGGAGGCCCAGGACCCCCATGTCCTCGGCAGAGTGGGAGGGGGCTTTGAAATGATTCCAATGGCCCAACATGGATTGTTCCAGTTAATATCCTTTCTCAGATGGATAGAGCTGGAGAGACAGTAAAGATTGTGGGAATTTGGGAAATTCTGACAATCTGTTTTAAAGTCAAGTTGAACCGCAAACCAATTTTGTCCCACTTTGTCTGCATCACCAACAAGAATACTGAAGGAAATTTGAGTTTAATTACATTGTGTTACTAATGTTCATCTGGTTGATCAGTGGAAATTAAAAGCCATGTCACACAACAGGCAGAATCAATCTTTAGCTGAGTAGAAGTTCAGCAGAGAGAAACAGACTTACTTTGTGATATAATAGGTAATTCCTGTCCCATTGATCTCTTAACTGCAGGGAACTTTCAGATACGTGGTATCTTTAGAGCAATTAAATATCCTCCCAAGATATATGCTTTCACTCTCAACTGAAGATGTTATAACTTCAATGGCTAAGAGTATTAACCAATAAATCAATGCCAAGCCAGTTGAAGTATTACACTTGGCACATCATCATCGCTGTAATTGCAGAATGTAGCATAACCTATTCCATCTTCTAACCTACTGACAGTCTACTTTTCAGAAGTCTCCTTACACGACTCTGAAAACAAATTAAAAGAAACCAATTAAACCAAATAAGCACAAATTAAAATGTCCCAGTCATTTAAAAAGGCTCTGTAACAAAAGTCAAAATCTCCCAAGAAAGCTTACACTTACAGAGTCACAGAGTTGTACAGATCCTTCGCTCCAACTCGTCCATGCCAACCAGATATCCGAAAGTTATCTAGTCCCACAAACCAGCATTTGGTCCATATCCCTCTGAAGCTTTCTTATTCATGTCCCCATCCAGCTGCCTTTAAATGTTACAGAGTCTTAGAGTTATACAGCACGGAAACAGACCCTTTGGTCCAACTCGTCTATGCCGACCTGATATCCTGAATTAATCTCGTCCGACTTGCCAGCATTTGGCCCATATCCCTCTAAACCCACCCTGTTCATATACCCCCATCCAGATGCCTTTTAAATGTTTTGGAGGAGCCGGTGTTAGACTGGGGTGGACAAAGTTAAAAATCACACAACACCAGGTTATAGCCCAGCGGGTTTATTTGGAAGCACTAGCTTTCGAAGCGATGCTCCTTCACTGGGTGGTTGTCTTCACCTGATGAAGGAGCAGCGCTCTGAAAGCTAGTGCTTCCAAATAAACCTGTGGGATTATAACCTGGTGTTGTGTTACTTTTAACTTCTAAATGTTGTTATTGTACCAGCCTCCACCACTTCCTCTTGCAGTATGTTCCATATAAGCAACACTCTCTGCATGAAAAGGTTGCCCCTTAGGTTCCTTTTAAATTATTATTCCTCTCACCGTAAACCTTTTCCCCTCTGTTTTTGTACTCCCCCACCCTGGGGAAAAGACTGAAGCTATTCACCCTATCCATGTCCCTCATGATTTTATAAACCTATATAAGGCCACCCTTCGGCCTCCAACACAACAGTGAAAATAGCCTCAGTCTATTCATCCTCCCCCGATAGCACAAACCCTGTAACCATTGCAACGCCCTTGTAAATCTTTTCTGAATGCTTGCAAGTTTTACAACATCTTTCTATAGCAGGGCAATCAGAATTGAACGCAGTATTCCAAAAGGTGGCCTAACCAATATCTTGTACAGCCACAATCCAACATCCCAATTCCTATACTCAATGCACTGACTCATAAAGGCAAGTGGATCAAATGCCTTCTTCACTGTACTATCTACCTGCAACTCCTTCTCTTCCTAATCTGTGTGTATGTGAGTTACAATAATCTTTTTGCATTCTGATATGAATAGATTCACTCTTTTTTTCATTCAACATGTTCAGGTTTAATTGGCTACTTTTAAACGCCAATTCAATTGGTTTGGGAGGAAGACGGTGGCACAGTGGTTAGCACTGCTACCTCACAGCGCCTGAGACCCGGGTTCAATTCCCGCCTCAGGCGACTGACTGTGTGGAGTTTGCACGTTCTCCCTGTGTCTGCGTGGGTTTCCTCCCACAGTCCCAAGATGTGAATTGGCCATGCTAAATTGCGCATAGTGTTAGGTAAGGGGTAAATGTAGATGTAGGGGTATGGGTGGGTTACGCTTCGGTGGGGCGGTGTGGGCTTGTTGGGCCGAAGGGCCTGTTTCCACACTGTAAGTAATTAATCTAATCCACAAGAAAGGGTTCCTTTTTAAATTAACCTGTTAGTGACCAACCAAGGATCCAGGTAAATGAAGAAAGGAAACCATTTCATCCCTGCTCACCTGGGAGCTGAACAATTTGGGGTATCTGTCTGGAACTGTAATAACGTGGGGAACAATTCTCACATCAGCCTCTCTTTGTAAGTGCTCCATGTATTTATGAAACAATGCCCTTCACCAGAACATCTCAGTGATATATTTAACATTCCATTCACATTAATCACTCCAAGGGCATGATCTACATGAAGAATATAAACAGTAAGTGGTGAAACTCTAAGGTTCGGAAGCATCTGCTGAAAAAAACAAAATGAATATTGCAAATTGATAATTGTGTTTCTCTCCACAGATGCTACCTGACCTGCATTTCAATATTTCCTGATTTTATTGCAGATTTCCAGCACTTGTGGTATTCAACTCGTGTATAATTTTTTTACGTAAGGAGAATGGAGACTTGAAAACATTGAATGGGACTTTTGCTCATTAACTTCTTGGGAATTGTCTGCTATTGAATGATTTGATTCAGACTTTAGATAAGGTGCAATCATGACAAAGTCTGTGGGATTGTACTTATTATATATCAAGGAACAGCTCATCAAATAAGGCAATCCTCTGAAACATATGAATTCTCACCTCAAGTTTGGGGAGAAAGGTATAAAGGATAAGTATTAGATGGGGTGAGATCTGATCAACTTCAGAAAAACTTTGATCTTAAAACTACAATTCTACAGTGAAAGTGAAATATTGTGAAGTGTATGGTTAATTGTCGATGATATTTGTTCCTCCTTATTTAATTTCTATAAGTATCTGTAGAGTAATTTATAAACATATATTTACGAACCATTGTTATGCATAATTTTGGTAATTTTATAATTTGCCATGACTTTCTCTTCACCTTATTCAAGGAGAGTGTTTATTACAGTGAGTGATACCACACAGTATTTCAATTGCACTGAATTGGTTTTGAAAGATAACTCAATAAATACAGGTTGATGCTGTCGATGGTTCCTGTCGATATATTTCGTTGAGCTGTTCAGACGTGTTATGATGTTAAGTCTGAGGCAGAAAGAGGAAGAAGGTATAAGTAAGGTTCAAGCAACTGAAGACAGACAGAGCCCTGGAGATAACAGGAATGAACTCAAACTAGGAAATAGAGAATTTGAAGGGACCATGCAATGTTTATGGGAAACAGGATTAAGGAACCTTCAAGGCATTTTACAGAGGGATAACAAGCAACAGGTCGCCAGGGAAAAAGTATGTCTTCTCAGAGCAAAGGAGGGAATTTACACTTGGAGCCGGAGGAAGTGGGTGAGGTTCTTAATGAATAAACTGCATTGGTATTTCCAAAGGATTCTGGGTAGTCCAAGATGGAGGACGGGAAAAAGTTGTGACTGTAAGAGCTGCCCCTTTTTTGAGGCATTTTAGGTGTTGGGGGTGATTTCCTCAAATTCCAGGAGCAGCAATTACTGTTTTATTATGCAACTTTGGAGAAAAAAATCTCAAAACAACGGCACTTTTAAAAGGAAGAAAGGCAGACAAAGAAAGCGTGTACTTGGTCAGGAGGGTGGGAGGGAAGAAACCTACACTGCTCACTGATATGGATAGGAAGGGTCGAGAGGGATATGGGCCCAGTGTGGGCGAATGGGACGAGATTAGATTAGGATATGTGGGCGGCATGGACGAGTTGGATCGAAGGGTCTGTTCCCATGCTGTACATCTCTATCACTCTCTGACATGGTGGATGGTGAGTCTTGTATATTGATATTCTAGAGCATGTCAATATTAAAAGGGAGGTGTTGGGTGTTTTGAAAAGCATTAAGGTAGACAAGTCCCCAAGACCTGATGGAATCTATCATAGAATCCTGAGAGAGGCAGGTGTGGAAATTGCTCCGGATTTGTGCAAAATATTTGTATCCTTTACAGTCACAGGAGAATTCCCAGAGGACTGGAGAATACCCAATGTTGTTTCTTTCTTTCAGAATGGCAAAAAGAATAATCCAGGAAATTAAAGGCCAGATTGGCTTCCTGTTATTCATTGCTTGGACATCACTGTCTGTGCCTGGATGGTACCCTCTGGAAGTCACTCTGTAAAGATCTCCACCCCTCTACCTTGGGGTCTCAGGATCTCAAGGTGTTCCTCTCTTTGGCCAAGGTTTTGGTCCATGTGTAATGGTTTCCTGAATGTGGTTCCTGTGAAGTGCCTTGTGCCATGAAAAGGGATCCCTACATGCAGGCTGTAGTTGGGTTGAAGTGTTATGGAGAGCAGGCAGGAAAGTGGAGTTGAGACCGAGATGAGATCAGCCATGATCGTGTGGGATGACAAAGCAGGCTCGAGGAGCTCAATTGCCGAATTTTTAAGATCTTCGGAACACAACCAAAGACTGAGCTATCAATTGCTGTGGGTGGCTAACATGGTATCTCACCTCAGATGCATCATGAAGAGGATGTCCATGTTCAAAGCCAGGGGTTGTGAGTTCATATCCCATTTGGGCTGTTATGTTTTTAAACATGAACTCTGATCAGCACCCTGTGTCTGTTTGATCTCAATTCCAGTTAATAAGGGGAGATGGTGGTGCAGTGCTAGACCTGGAGTAGGAACCCAGAACACCAAGTTCATGGGGTGGGGGAGATGGACTGTAATCCCACCATACAAGGTGGTGAAATCTCAGCTCAGGAGGAGCTTTGTCTGATGGGAACCATATATTGCTAATGAGGTTTGTTAGGAAGCTAACTAGTTCCATATTCTCCTTTCAGGAAGAAAACCTGGTGAGACTACAGACCCACAGCAATGTGGGTGACTCACCCTCTGGGCAACAAACACTGGCCGAGTCAGAAACATATCGCATTCCTTCCCTGTAGCTCGGTCACAATCCTGGAACACCCTCCATTGATTCATTGTAGGTTTACCTCCAACAAATGGTCAAAAATCACACCACACCAGGTTTTAGTCCAACGGGTCTATTTGAAACCACGAGCTTTTGGAGCATTGCTCCTTCATCAGGTGTAATGAGAGAGGAGGCATCAGACACAGAATGTATAAGTAAAATATCAAAGGGTCATACAAGTGATGTGAATGTATTGAACAAATCCAAAATGGCCGACTCCCTCCTGTTAAATCTTCAATCAGTTCGAAAGGAGATACAAGCAGCACATGGATTGCAGTGGTTCAAAAAGATAGCTCCCCATCACCTTTCAGGGGAAACTAGGGAGAGGCAATAAATGTTGATCTAGCCAGCAATGTTCACACCCTGGAAATGAATTAAAACAATCCCACAATGGAATAAACCGCCAGGGGAAAAGTCATAGTGTAATGACTTGAAAACATCAAGCCCCAACTTTGGATGGTTTCTATTGTTATGTTTTACATTATCATCCAAAACGCACCAGTCATTGACATAAAGGTTATGATTTGGAGGAGCCGGTGTTAGATTGGGGTGGACAACAGGTTTATGTGTGTGTATATGTGTGTGTGTGCAGGGGAGACCGAGTGAGTGTGTGCGTTTGTGTGTGCGTGTGAGGGGGCGATGGTGTGAGTGTCTGTGAGAGTGTGTGTATGTGTATGTGTTTGAGTGTAATGGGGTATACATCTGTGAGAAGGTGTGTTTGTGGGTGTGAGTGTGGGAGTGTGTATGTGTATTGTGTGACAGGATGTGTGTGTGGGTGTGTGTGTGTGTATGTGTGTGTGAGTGTGGGTGTGGGTGTGTGTGTGTGTGTGTATAGTGCCGTGGGGTCAGCTGTAGTGTGACATGAACCCAAGGTCCCAGTTGAGGCCATCCCCATGGGTACCAAACGTGGTTATCAGCCTCTGCTCAGCCACTTTTCGTTGTTGCCTGTCCCAAAGTCCACCTTGGAGGATGGTTACCTGAAGGATCGAGGTTGAAAGTCCCTGATCGTTGAAGTGATCTCCGACTGGGAGGGAACACCTCTGTTTGGTGATTGTTACGCGGTGCCCATTCATCTGTTGCCGTAGCCTCTGCTCGGTCTCGCCAATGTACCATGCATTGGGCATCCTTCCCTGCAGCGTATGAGATAGACAACATTGGCCGAGTCACATGAGTACCTGCCGCGTACATGGTGGGAGATGTCCCCATGTGTAATGGCGGTATCCATGGTGACACTCTGACACGTTTTACAGTGTCTGCTGTGACAGGGATGTTTGGTGTTGTCCTGAAGGCCGGGCAGTTTGCTGTGAACAATGGTCTGTTTAAGGTTTGGTGGCAGTTTAAAGGTGAGAAGTGGAGGGGTGGGGAAGGTCTTGGCGAGGTGCTCATCCTCATCGATAATGTGTTGCAGGCTGTGGAGAATGTGACGTAGTTTCTCAGCTCCTGGTAAGTACTGGACAATGAAGGGTACCCTGTTGGTTGCAGCTCGTGTCTGTCTCCTGAGGAGGTCATTGCAGTTTCCCGCTGGGGCATGTCAGACCTGGCGATTGATGAGTTAAGCATCGTATCACATTCTTATCAGGGCATCCTTGTGTACTTCCAAGTGCCCCTCACATTCCCCCTCACCTGAACAGATCCTGTGTAAGTGTACGGCTTGTACAGAGGGGACGGCTGTTTTAATATGTTGAGGGTGGGTTTGTGGTTGAGTGAGGTGCTGTGGTGCCCATCCTTGATGGAGATGCATGTGTCCAAGAATGAGACAGATACTAAACAGGAGTCCATGGTGAGTTTGATGGTGGGATGAAACTAGTGAAAGTGGGCGGCACAGTGGTTAGCCCTGCTGCCTCACAGTGCCAGAGACCCGGGTTCAATTCCAGCCTCAGGCAACTGACTGTGTGGAGCTTGCACATTCTCCCCGTGTCGGCGTGGGTTTCCTCTGGGTGCTCTGGTTTCCTCCCACAGTCCAAAGATGTGCAGGTCCGGTGAATTGGCCACGCTACATTGCCCGTAGTGTTGGGGTAGGGGTAGGTTGCGCTTCGGCGGGGCGGTGTGGACTTGCTGTCCCGAAGGGCCTGTTTCCACACTGTAAGTAATCTAAATGTTGGTGAACATAAATGTTGGGAGATTGCAGCATTGTAGCATTGTTCTGACATGAACACAACCAAGGTTGAGGGGATCAATTCTCCTGACATGGCCCCAGAAGCACGTGTTGTCCCAGTGACCTAACAGCTCCATCTCTGATCTTCTAAGCTACTGCCTGTGGTTTACATCCCTTCTGGGGATACTTTCAATTTAAACATTCTCTCCAATTAAAACCCTCTCACTGCATTATCTCCATTCAAATTAAGTTAATCTCTGACCTCATGTCTTTAAAACTCTGCATGGATGCTTTGAGATCATGGAATTAAAACATTACCAAGTCAGTTTGATACATGTGGCAACAAACGTTTGATGAACTGGAGCGAAAGGGAGTGGAATTAATTTCTCAGCTCTCCCAAAGTGACAGCATTGACATGATGGGCTTCAGTATGTACAGTCACATTCGAAGATTCATTGATCTGAAATTAAACAATCAAATGTCTGTTTCACCACAGTCACCTCATCTGTTGTTCGTTTCCTCACTGATGCAGGAATTAGCATTGACCCATTTGTTCTTGTCTTTCTGGGACCATTCCTTCAATGTTCGCTGTACAAACATTGAGCTTGCTTGACCCCTATACTGTCCTGTTGGTATTTAACAGGAAAACATGCAGGTGAAATAAAGGTATTCCACACTCAATAATTTATATTTACATTCAATGAGTTGGACCAAGATAACAGTGACCCTAAGGGTGGAAGATTCATTGAAAATATTTGATTTGCAAGTAATGATAGGCACAGTGAAAAGTTTTGTCTTGTGAGCAATATAGGCAGCTCACAGAGTTCAGTAGCATAGATAAGGAAATAATAGGGAAACAGCAGCAGGAACAAAAACACAGGTACAGGCGAATATTGAGAGTCTGTGAGACCGTTCAGTATTCTAACAACAGTAGGGTAGAAACTGTTTCAAAACCGGTTGGTGTGTGTGTTCAGGCTTCTGTACCTTCTCCCCGATGGTAGAGGTTGTAGAAAAACATTGCCAGGGTGGGATGGATCTTTGAGAATGCTGGAGACCTTTCCTTGACAGTGGGCCTGGTAGATGGTTTCTATAGATGGGAGGTTGGCCTTTGTGATTGTCTGGGCCGAGTTCACCACTCTCTGTAACTGTCTCCGATCTTGAATGGTACAGTTGCCATACCAGGTAGTGAGACATCCAGACAGAATGCTGTCGATGGTGCACCTATAAACGTTGGAAAGGGTATTCTCTGTCAGTAATATCCGATGTTCTGGCGGGATCAGTGTTGAAGGGTTGGTTTGTTGATGAGAGTGTGATGAGAGCTGGCTTCCAAAAGCAAACTCTCCAACCGCACTCTTAGGAATCTCGTCCCCATCCAGAAACAGCAGCCACTTGATCACCACCTTCAACATTCAATCCTGCAGATCCTCGAAAATCTTGTGCAAGATATTGTTGGATACCACTGACCATCAACTGAATGCAGAGATGGGGATTTTTCCAAAATAGATTATAAATAAAGGATAAGCCGCAGAGACACCCCAGATGGGACTTGAACCCACAATCCCTGGCTTAGAAGGCCAGTGCCTTATCCATTAGGCCACTGGGGCCCCACGTGCTGTTTGCCAATGGCAGTCATTAAATACTGCACCCTGACCTCACATAGTGTGTATTTCTGTATGTTGTACTCTCACTAATTGGTTCTTAACCCTTCCATCTCATGCCAAATTGTTGGCTGCTTGATAAATTGATCCCACCTCCCATTTCTTCCCAAACAGACAGATGAGATATCAACCAAACTCCAACTTTGCACAACTCAAGTCTGAGGAAAATGGAGGAGACAGGAAAATAGCAAAGGGCTCAATGTTATTTTGTGCAGCACCTTGAAGATATTTGCAGTTACTGGGGAAGGTGAAAGTGGAGATGTTGCAAAAAGCTGCATTGAGGACAAATCAATACAATCTTAGCAGGCATTCAGCCCATTGTGGCTGTGCTGTCTCTTTCAGACAATTCTCCCCAGGATCTCCCAAATCCTGGAATTATCTTGTATAAGTTTCTACTAAACAGCATTTGCCATAATCTCAACACAGGCACAATGATTTTTAACAGAGTAGTTAAAAAATCCAGTCAATTTGGATTGAGATGAAGTTGACATGGGATGAAAATCAGCCACTGCTAAGACCAGGCTTAAAAATGAAATCCCTGAAATCCCAGATTTCAGAAACCAGTGCCATCGCCATTAGGCCACGAGGGCACTATATTGGCAGACCACTGGAAACAGTTGACCTCAAATGAGTGTGACAGCCAAGCACACTCCCAGATCTGTGACAACACACTGAGGGACCCACTAAAGGTTCAGGCAGCTGCTGCCAAGGTGTAACAGGGAAACAACACAGTCTCAGGTCTTTCTGACAAATGATCACATCATTCTTTCAGTTCTCAGACCCTCTTGGTGCCTGACAATGAACAGAGATCGTTTTCTGTCCAAGTACAAAATGCCTTTCTTTCCACAACGATACAGAAGGTTTGAGAAATGTCAATATTTCAATGGTTTGTTGATTCTTTTCTCTCTGCATAGACTGTACACAACTGATATAGAACCTTTGTATGCATTTCCAAATGATGTTACAAACTGTTTCAATACTTTGTTAATAAAATCAAATTGAAACGCAAATCAAATTTAGTCTCCCTTTGTCCACATCACCAACAAGAATAATTGAGTAAAGTTGTGAGGAATTCATCAGATCAATGAGACTCCAGGAATTCTTCCAAGATGTCAGCAATGATCCCAATGAGCCAACCAACGAACGGGAACAGTCATCAGAGAGATCCATCGTGGTGCGACCAAAGAAGGAGTCGATTTGTATCCCTGCGGAGGGCCGCTGTCCTGACCTTGAGATGTATGCTCAACCGTCAGGAGATGGGTGAATGCCAGATTTAAAAATCACACAACACCAGGTTAGAGTCAAACATGTGGAAGCACTAGGTTTCGGAGCACTGCTCCTTCATCAGGTGGTTGTGGAGAATAAGATTGCAAAACACAGAATTTATAGCAAATGTTTACAGTGTGATGCAACTGAAATTGTATCTTGAGAAAGACCTGGATTGTTTGTTAAGTCTCTCATCTTTTAGAATGGCCAGGTTGGTTTTCGTTCTTTCATATGTAAATTGCAAAACTTTTATCAAAAGTTACATTCTCAAGTGAACTTTAACAATTGGTGTCATGTCGGCCCAGATGATGTATTGAAGGTGTGAGCTCCCCTGTGTGAGGCTGTCTGTGCCCCAATGGTCAGACTGATTCTAATCTAATAAACAGATTTACAGCATCTTACATGAATTCATACAGTTTTTGAGCAAAGTGAAATGTAATTCTGGAAGTACAAGTTCATCACACAAACTTATATGTGTGTGTGTGTATATGTATGTATGTGTATGTGCGTGTATTTGTATGTGTTTGTGTGTCTATGTGTATATTTGTGTGTGTGTATGTGTGTGTATATGTATGTATGTGTGTATATGTTTGTGTGTATGTGTGTGTATATGTATGTGTGTATATGTGTGTGTATGTAAGTTGTGTGTGGGTGTGGGTGTTTTTGTGTATGTTTGTATGTGTATGTGTGTGTATATGTGTGTGTATGCGTGTGTATGTGTATGTGTATGTTGTGTGTATATGTGTGTGTATGGGTGTGTGTATGTGTGTGTGCATGTGTGTGTTTGTTGTGCATGTGTATGTGTGAATGTGTAAGTGTGTGTGTATATGTGTGTGTGTATATGTGTGTATGTGCGTGTGTTAATGTGTATGTGTATGTGTGTGTGTGAATGTGTGTGTTTGTGTTTGCGTGCGTGTATATGTGTGTGTGTGTATGTGTGTGGGTGTGTGTATGTGTGTGTGTGTGTATGTGTTTGTGTGTGTGTGTGTGTGTATGTGTGTGTGTGTGTGTGTGTGTGTGTATGTGTGTGTGTGTGTGTGTGTGTGTATGTAGTTGAATGGGGTCACCTGTAATGTCCCAGTTGATTGCTGAAGTGTTCTCCGACTGGGAGGGAACACTCCTGTCTGTTGACACTCATAACAGCCCCACCCCCCCCAACCGATATACACACACACACACACACACACACACACACACACACGCACACAAGCACATATAGATTTCTGGGGTGAATTTGTATTTGCAGATCTACATTTTACTTTGCTCAAAAACTGCATGAACGACAGAGCGAAGGAGAGAATTGAGGCAACTCCCAGAATCAGGTGACTCAGTGGTTAGCACTGCTGCCTCACAATACCAGGGTCCTAGGTTCAATTCCAGCCTTAGGTAACTGCCTGTGTGGAGTTTGCACATTGCTCTGGTCTCCCCCCACAGTACAAAGGTGAATTGGCCATGTAAAATTACCCATAGTGTTACCTGTTTCCACACTGTAGGTAGTCTAATCCAGGGGAAGGATCTGAAGGCCCTAATTTACGAGGGCTCTAAGCCCATGCCTTTCCAGGACTTCTCAGCGGTGGTAAACCAGAAAAGAAAACCTTACGATGATGAGCCTAAGATATAGGAATGGAAGTCAGGCCATTCAGCCCATCGGGTCCACCCTGCCATTCAATTGTGAATGATGGGCATTTCAACGCCACTTTGTGGCACTCTCATCGTTCACCCTTAATTCCTTGCGTGATCAAGAATTTATCAATCTCTGCCCTGAAGACAATTAACGTCCTGGCCTCTGCTGCGCTCCACGGCAATGAATTCCACAGGCCCACCACTCTCTGCCTGAAGAAATGTCTCCTCATTTCCGTTCTAAATTGACCCCCCTCTAATTCTCAGGCTGACCCCTTGGGTCCTGATGGAAACACATTCCCAGCATCCACCCTTTCTAAGCCATGCATTATCGAGTAAATTTGTATTAGATCTCCCCTCAACCTTCTAAACTCTAATCAATACAATCCCAGGATCCTCAGCTGTTCATTGTATGTTAAGCCTCCCATTCCAGGGATCATCTGTGTGTATCTCCGCTGGACATGCTCCAGTGCCAGTATGTCCCTCCTGAGGTGTGGAACCCAAAATTGGATACAGTATTTCAAATGGGGCCTAACCAGAGCTTTATAAAGTCTCAGAAGGACATCGCTGCTTTTACATTCCAACCCTCTTGAGACAAATGGCAACATTACATTTGTTTTCTTAACCACGGACTCAACCTGCAAGTCAACCTTTCGAGATTCCTGGACTATCATTCCCAGATCCCTTTGTACTTTGGCCTTATGAATTTTCTCCTGTTTAAAAAATAGTCCATGCCTGTATTCCTTTTTCCAAAGTGCAAGTCCGAGCATTTGCTCAGGTTGAATTTCATCAGCCATTTCCTGGACCACTCTCCTAAACTGTCTAAATCTTTCTGCAGCCTCCCCACCTCCTCAGAACGACCTGCTTGTCTGCCTAACTTTGCATCATCGGTGAACTTCACCAGAATGTCCCCCAGTCCCTTCATCCAGATCATTAATATATAAAGTGAACAGCTGCGGCCCCAACACTGAACCCTACGGGACACCACTTGTCACCAGCTGCCATTCCAAGAAAGAACCTTTTATCCCAACTCTCTGCCTGCTGTCAGACAGCCAATTCCCAATCCATGCCAGTAGCTCACCTCGAACACCATGGACCCTCACCTATCTCAGCAGTCTCCCGTGAGGCACCTTATCATAGGCCTTTTAGAAATCTAGGTAGATAACATCCACTGGGTTTCCCTGGTCTAACCTACTTGTTACCTCTTCAAAGAATTCTAACAGGTTTGACAGGGATGACCTCCCCTTACTAAATCCATGCTGACTTGTTCTAATCCAACCCTGCACTTCCAAGAATTTAGAAATCTCATCCTTAATGATGGATCCTAGAATTTAACCTACAACCGTGGTTAGGCTAACCGGCCTATAATTTTCCATCTTTTATCTTGATCTTTTCTTGAACAAGGTGTTTACAACAGTGATTTTCCAATTATCTGGGAATTTCCCCGACTCCATTGATTTTTGAAAGATTGAAAATAGCCTCTACTATTTCTTCAGCCACCTCCCTCAGAACTCTAGGATGTAGACCATCGGGGCCGGGAGATTTTTCAATTTTTACACCTTTTAGCTTTTCTAGCACTTCCTCTTTTGTAATGGCTACCATACTCAAATCTGCCCCCTGACTGTCCTTAATTGTTAGGATAATGCTCATGTCTTCCACTGTGAAGAATGACACAAAGTATTTACCAAGTTCTTCAGCCATTTCCTTATGTCCCTTCACGAGCCTTCCTGCATCAATTTGGAACGGCCTAATTTCTACTTTTGCCTCTCGTTTGTTTCTTATGTATTGAAAGAAACTTTAACAATCATTTCTAATATTACTGGCTAACTTACCTTCATATTTGACCCTCTCCTTCCTAGTTCTATGTCTTTGTTATCCTCTGTTTGTTTTTGTCGTCTTCCCAATCTTCTGATTTCCCAGTGCTCTTGGCCACTTTGTAGACTCTCTCTTTCCCTATGAAACATTTCCTGACTTCCTTTGTCAGCCCTGGCTGTTTAATTCCCGCCCCCTGACGGATAATGTTTCTGCCAAGAGAAGACTGAGGGAGTTTGGGATCCAGTACTCTCTGAGGTATCCGGCGGTGCTCCGATAACCTGACATGGATCCGTACATCTCTTTGATACATCGGAGAAGGCAAGAGACTTTGTGGACAAATTAACCGAATCTGAACAATTTAGTATCTACAAATAGTGTTGTTTGGTTATGTCTTTGTTGTTTTTTTAAAAAATCGAGGAAGTCCAGTTGGAGCTTTCTTTTCCTTGTTTTCCCTCTTGGTAATAATCCGGTTTAAACTGTGCTTGGTGGCGGTTGAGATGTGTACTTTCAATTTCTAAGTGGAGTTATACCAGAGGATGGGTGGGGCATTTACCCCATCGAGCTGAAATGGTTTTTTACATATTCTTATAGCCTTGATAAATGGGGAAGAATATGATGTTTAAATGTTTATTGCCCTCCAGCTCATCCCTCAACATTTTCCTAGATGTGTTTTCTAAATTGATCAGTCAGGAGTCCTGGCATATCATTGAAAGGGGAGATTTTAACAGTCTCATGGATTCCACAGGACAGGGGTGGCCCAAAGGCCCCCCTCCCCCCACCACGATACCCTCTGGACAAACTAAACAATGAGTGGATCTGTGTGTGGAGTGAGGGTTGGTGGACATCTGGAGGTGTCTCCACCCTACAGGCAGGGATTTTACGGTTTTCTTTTCCAATCCACACAGATGTCACACCAGGATTGATTTTTTTCCAATCCCCATGGCAACCCTGGACTTGGTGGCACCTTGTACGATCGGTAATATTACCATCTCTGATCACACTCCAGTGTACCTGTTGGTTAAGATTAAGGACGTTACAGTGGGCCCAAGGCACTGGCAAATGGATCCCTTTATCCTCAAGGATAATACATTTGTGGAGTATTTCTCTCGGGAATTTTGGGCATTCTAGACATTAACTCACGCTCGATTAGTAGCCAATCCTTCCTTTCGGAAATTGCCAAAGCCTATGCCAGTGGGTCAGTTATTTCCTACTCTGTCAGTCGGAGGTGGAAGAAGGGTGAGCAGCAACATCTCCTCGAAGCACTGTTGAAGGCAGCTGAGAAGGCCTACTTTGACAGGCCCTCGTTGGTCAAGTTACAGAGGATTACGGCACTGCGGTCTGCATTGAATTCCGTGCTCACGCAGACAGCAAAGAACAAGCTTAGTTTTGCAAATCAAAGGTTATATGATCATGGTGACAGGTCTGGCAAATACTTAGCATATCTCGCTAGGAAAAGGAGCGCCCCTCAAGCCATTACGGTGATTAGGGAAGGGTCTGGGAACCGAACGTGTGACTCCAAAAAGATTAATGTGTCATTCCAGAGATTTTACTCTAAGTTATACCAATCTGAGGTTTGTGAGGAGGGGAGGACCAAAATGGAGGCTTTATTCAAGGATCTGGAGCTCCCGGGTGTGACCCCCGAACAAGAGTCTTTTCTCAATGTCCCCTTATCAGAGCAAGAGGTGCAGGAGGCTGTGAAGCAGCTTCAGAGTGGAAAGGCACCCGGTCCTGATGGACTTCCCAGTGAATTCTAGAAGGAATTTATAAACATATTGTCAGGCCCGATGTTCAACATGTTTAATGACTCATACAGCCATGATTGTCTCCCGCCATCTCTGAGAGAGGCCAATATTTCGCTTATTGTTAAAAAAGGGAAGGTCCCAAGGGACTGTGCTTCTTACAGGCCCATTTCACTCTTAAATGTGAACTTTAAAATCCTCTCTAATACTCTTGTGTTAAGGCTGGAGACTGTGTTACCTTCTATTGTTAAAGAGGACCAGACGGGCTTCATAAAGGGCCGCAGATCCTCCAATAATGTTAGGAGGCTGCTTAATGTAATTCAAGTGTGTCAACAACAGTCAATATAGGGATTGGTGATTTCTCTAGATACAGAGAAGGCGCTTGACCGAGTTGAGAGGGCGTACCTTTTCTATACTCTGGAGCGGTTTGTTTTGGGCGAAGTTTTTATAAGATGGGTAAAGGTTCTCCACAATGACCCTCTCACTGCAATCATCACCAACAGGGTGTGATCAAGCAATTTTAACATTTTTGGGGTCAGCCGACAGGTCTGTTCCCTTTCGCCACTGCTTTTTACAGTGGGGATTGAATCATTGGGGGAGGCCATTCATAGGGATCCCAATATATCAGCTCCAGACGTGGGGTCAAATTTACATCAGAGTTTATTGTATGTGGACAATGTCAGAATTCTTTCATCAAATCCAGCAGTTTCAGTCCCTCACCTGTTCGCATGTATCTGTGTGTTTGGCACCTTTTTGGGGGACAAGATTAATCTTTCAAAATCAGAGGCTATGCCTATGGGTGGTCTTATGAAAGTGTTAAGTCTTGAGGGTGAATATCGATTCCCATTTAAATGGTCACAGGGGGGTGTTGTGTATTTGAGCATGTTCATTACTCCAGTTCTGAATCGGCTGTTCAAAGCCAATTTTGTTCAATTATTTAACAAAATCAAACAAGACCTTCAAAGATGGAGGCGCTTCTGGTCTCATGGTTGGGTCGGATAGTGTTTATTAAGATGAATATTCTCCCTCGTTTACTATCCCCTATATGGATGCTCCCCCTGATTTTCGATAAGCAAACATTCAGGAGACTGAACGGCTGGTTCAGCCCCTTTATTTGACATCATCAGTGGCCCCTCATTAAATGAGCTAAACTGCGATTGTCTCACAGACTGGGGGGAGTGGATCTCCCAGACATTAAAAGCTACCAACTAAGCTCACTTTTATCCTACATGAGTGATTGGGCTTGTGGGGACCCTCTTTCAATGTGGTTCGATATTGAAACCTCCCAGGCTAAGGTGACGCCTTACTCACTTGCTGTGTTTGGACAAAATGAGGACAGTTAGGGAATATTGCCATAACCCAATAGTTATCGATAGTGTTAAAGCATGGTGGGCAATTCGGCAGAGGGAAGGCAATATTGGCAAGACATCTTCTCTTACACCGGGTCTGCCAGGTTTTCAACAGGGGATAATAGATTTAGGATCCAAACATTGGGCAGTTAGGGGTGTGTCTTGTGTGGGTGTTTTGTTTGTGGGAGACACAATGATGTCCTTCGATCAGTTAGCACGGAAACACAAGCTACCGAACAGGGACTTCTTTTGTTTATTTCAAGTTAGAGATTTTATTCAAACAAAGACGATACTTTTGACTGATCCCTCCAAGTCCGACATAGAGAGAGGGGTGATTTAGCCCCATATCCTGCAGACCCCACAAAGTTCTGTATTTTTCTGACACAACATCCCACCAAACCCAAAACAGACCTGGGGACGTTTCCAGGGGAGATGAGAATTCGATTTGACATCAGACAAAGAAGATCAGTCATGAAGACAAAGCTTAAAAGTTAGCCATCCCAGATGGGACTTGAACCACAATTCCAGGCTGAGGAGGCCAGTGCCTTATCCATTAGACCACTGGGGCCACATGTGCATAGTTAAAATGGCAGCCTATAAGTACTGCACCCTGAAGCTCTCATATTGTGTTCTTCTCTGAGTTTTATACTCACACTGATTGGTTGTTCCCCTTGCATCTCATTCTAAATCATTGGCTGCTTGATAAAATTGATCTTACCTCCCAAATCTCCCCAAATGGACAGACAAGAAATCCACCAAACTCCAACGTTGCACAACTCAAGTCTGAGGAAAATGGAGCAGACAGGAAAATAGCAAAGAGCTCAATGTTATTGTGTGCACCAGTTTCAAGATATTTGCAGTCAGTGGGGAAGGAGGCAGTGGAGATTTTGCAAAAAGCTGCATTGAGGACAATTCAACAGGATCTTAGCGGGCATTCAGCCCATTGGGGATGTGCTGTCTCTTTCAGACAATTCACCCCAAGATCTCCCAAACCCTGGAATTTCCTTGTGCAAGTTTCTACTAAAGAGCATTTTCCATAATCTCGAAGCAGGCAAGTGATTTTTAACGGAGTAGTTGAAAAATCCAGTCAATTTGGATTGAGATGGAGTTGATATGGGTTGAAAATCAGCCACCACAAAGACCAGGCTTAAAAAGTCAACACCCCAAAAGGGATTTGAACCTCCAATCCACTACATCAGAAGCTACAGTCTTACCCATTAAGCCACAAAAACTCAGTGCCAATACTCCACTGGGAATAGTTGATCCTAAACGAGCGCTGCAGCCGAGCATATTCCAAGATCTGTAACGACACACTGAGGGACACACTAAAGTTTCGGGCAGCTGCTGCCAAGGTGTAACAGGGAAACAACACAGTCTCAGGTCTTTCTGACAAATGATCACATCGTCCTTTCAGTTCTCAGACCCTCTTGGTGCCTGACAATGAACAGAGATCGGTTCCTGCCCATGTACAAAATGCTGTTTTTTTCACGACACAGAACTTTGAGAAATGTCAAAATTCCAGTATTTTGTTGGTTCTTTTCTCTCTGCATAGACTGTACACAACTGGTTTAGAACCTGTGTATGCATTTCTATTTGCTTTTTTATGAATAAAGTCTATTTTTTAAAAAAACAAATTTTGGAGAGAGAGAAGATCTGCCCGAACTTGCGAGACCCCCCTTTGTGGAAGAGAGCCAGCCCTATATCGGGACAGGAAGGAGATTCCAATGGCCCAGCATGGATTGTTCCAGTTAATACCCTCGCCTCCTTGACCACAAAGTGGGGAGGGAAGTGGGAGATGGCACAGTGCAGGGTGACACGAGGCAGACGGATGCACAAGATGGCCGCTGAGCCATAAGTCGGCCATTTGACACACAAGATGACCGCCAGACCACAATATGGAGAGAGACAGCAGAGCAAACACAGACACTGCCTGGGGGCACCAGAATGCCAGCACAGTGCACTCACAACCGAGTTGATTAGTTTAAGGCGGATGGGAGAGACAATACACATGAAGAACATACACTGCCCGCCAAAGGGTCTGGGTCAGACAACACCTTTGATAGAAATGCTAACTGTTAGATACAGACTCAATACAGAGGGATAATAGCCAAGGCTGCAGTAATCGGCCTTCTCAGGAAGAGCGATGAGCGCCCATTACTACAGCAACGGACTTCCGCGCAGACGCTGAAACTGACAACTGCACTGAACTTAACAAAGGCCACGCTGGAACTGACAATAACTGCACCGAAACGATCAAGGATTCTGCAATGTTTACAATAAACAAGCCATGTTACAGAGACAATAACCTCATCACTGACCTATTATATCACAAAATGTATCACAGTATCTTGACCATGTGCTCCGGGTTGAGAGAAGAATCACAGCTGACCACTGTGCTGTTGGTGCTGCTCTCTCCCCGGAGCTCCGGGATTTCCTTGGACAATAAACTCTGTTGGTGAACCCCGACTCTGACTCAGAGCCTGGTGGTTTTCAGCAGTTGCCTTCCAACAAATGTTTGTCCAATCTGTGTTCTCCAACGATGGCCGAACTACCTCACATCTCCATCATAGCCTCCTTGCAATTGTATTCAATACCTTGACTAAGAAAGGTCAGGGCCCAAATGCATAGCCACAACCCCATCAGTTCCAACCTTGAACACCCAGATTTCAATCATTTCCATTGAAATATTGGACATCATCATAAATACCAAACATGCAGGTAATCTGGGGTTCAGTTGGTAATGTTGACAGAATATAGCTTACTCTGACACCAACACAACCAAACCAGAAGGTCATTTGTCCATAGATAGGTAGGCCCATCTGTTGGAGCCCCAGTGATCTCTTGGGAAAGGCACCAAATTCCTAAACCAGAGATTGTGAGCTCAAATCTTATTTGGGTTTTTGAGTTTGTTGAAACCTTCACTGTGCAGCTGATCTCAATCCTGTGTGGTCACGTGACCATGGCAACAAAATCAGGCATTCTCAATTGATCCTCACCTGGAGAAATTTGACCAGATAGAAAATTGGCCAAACTAAATTAAACAGCAGCTATCAGCTCCAGAGAACAGTGCAACGAAGATCAAAGAGCGACAAAGATTCAAGAAGAACCAGTTCCAACCAGACTGAGGGTTGTATATTGGAGAAGTGTCAGCCTGAGTCAATCCACTTTGTAGCTCCTGGCATGACAAGAGTCAAGGGTATTGGTATGACCCCATTGGATGATGTGAACCCAGCTCATGACCGTATTGGCCAAAGCCACAGAAGATTCTGGAAGACCAGGGACAGGAGAAGAGGAAAACACACCTGAACGCCAAACCCTTAGCAAAGCCTTGACTGGGTCCTGCAGTGGAGCTCTGACCATCTGCTCCAAACCTGTTCATAAAAACCCTCGCGTGAGAAGGGCAGACCATTCAGCCCATCACATCCACACTGACCCTCTGAAGAGCATCCCATCCAGGCCCAACCCCGATCCTCTCACGCTGCATTCCCCAAAGCCAATCCACCGAACCTGTACATCTTTCGGATGTGGGAGGAAACCAAAGCACCCGGAGTCCCCCATGGAGAGAATGTGCAAACTCAACACAAACAGACACCCAAGGGAGGAATCAAAGCCAGGTCCCTGACACTGTGAGGCAGCAGTGCTACCCACTGAGCCACCATGCCATCCCCAGGAGAATCTCAGCAGGTTTTCCGCTATTGTGACTGTGCTGTCTCTTTCAGAAAATTCACCTCAATCCTGCAAAAAGATGTTGGGCACCACTTTCCATCTAGAGATTTTCCCAAAGTTGATTAGAAATCAAGTTGACAAAGGGCAAGTGACTGACACCCCAGATGGGACTCGAACTCACAAGCCCTGGCTTAGAAGGCCAGTGCCATATCCATTAGGCCACTGGGGCCACACACCTGGGCAAAAATCACAGCCTTTATGTACTGCACCCGACCTCTCTTACTGTGTGTTTCTGAGTGTTATACTCTCACTGATTGTTTTTTACCCCTACCATCTCATGCTAAATTGTTGGCTGCTTGATAAATCAATCTCGCTTCCCATTTGTGTCCAAACGGACAGATGAGAAATTAACCAAACTCCAATGTTGCACAACTCAAGTCTGAGGAATATGGAGCAGACAAGAAAATAGCAAAGGGCTCAATGTTATTTTGTGCAGATATTTGCAGTTAGTGGGGAAGGAGTAAGTGGAGATGTTGCAAACAGCTGCATTGAGGACAAATCAACAGAATCATAGCAGGCATTCAGCCCATTGTGGCTGTGCTGTCTCTTTCAGACAATTCACCCCAAGATCTCCCAAATCCTGGAATTACCTTGTGCAAGCTTCGAATAATCATTGTTAAAAATCAGACAACACCAGGTTGTAGTCCAACAGGTTTACCTCAAAGTACTAGCTTTCGGAGCGCTGCTGCTTCGTCAGGTGGTTGTGGAGTATAAGATTGTAAGACACAGAATTTATGGCAAAAGTTTACAGTGTGATGTCACTGAAATTATATGTTGAAAAACATCTGGATTGTGTGTGAAGTCTCTCATCTTTTAGAATGACCAGGTTGGTTTCAGTTCTTTCATGTGTAAATCACAAAACGTTTTTCATTGCCAAGTGAAATGGCAAGCTGTCCAATAAAAGCTAAATGCTGTGAATGCTGGAAATCTGAAAGAGAGAAAATGCTGGAGAAATCATGACTCAAAAACATGATTGAGTTTTCTGAAAAAGTCACAAAGAGGATTGATGAGGGCAGAGCGGGGGATGTGATCTATATGGACTTCAGTTAGGCGTTCGACAAGGTTCCCCATGGGAGGCTGATCAGCAAGGTTAGATCTCATGGAATACAGGGAGAACTAGCTCTTTAGATACAGAAATGGCTCAAAGGTAGGAGACAGAGGATGGTGGTGGAGGGTTGTTTTTCAGACTGGAGCCCTGTGACCAATGGAGTGCCACAAGAATCAGTGCTGGGTCCACTACTTTCCGTCATTTATATATATGTTAGTATCATTAGTAAGTTTTCAGATGACACCAAAATTGGAGGTGTAGTGGACAGCAAAGAAGGTTCCCTCAGATTACAACGGGATCTTGATTAGAAGGGCCGATGAGCTGAGGAGTGATGGGTGGAGTTTAATTTAGATCAATGTGAGGTGCTGCATTTTGGGAAAGCAAATCTTAGCTGGGCTTATAGACTTAATGGGAATGTCCCAGGGAGTGTTGCTGAACAAAGAGGCCTTAGAGTGTAGGTTCATAGCTCCTTGAAAGTAGAGTCACAGATCAATAGGATAGTGAAGACGGAGATGGATTCTATAGATGGGAGGTTGGCCTTTGTGATTGTCCGGGCCGAGTTCACCACTCTCTGTAACCGTCTCCGATCTTGAATGGTGCAGTTGCCAAACCAGGTAGTGATACATCCAGACAGAATGCTGTCGATGGTGCACCTATAAACGTTGGCAAGGGTATTCTCTGTCAGTAATATCCGATGTTCTGGAGGGATCAGTGTTGAAGGGTTGGTTTGTTGATGAGAGTGTGATGAGAGCTGGCTTCCAAAAGCAACCCCTCTAACCACACTCTCAGGAATATTGTCCCGATCCAGAGACAGCAGCCACTTGATCACCAACTTCAACATTCAATCCTGCAGATCCCCGAAAATCTTGTGCAAGATCATGTTGGATACCACTGACCATCAACTGAATGCAGAGAAAGGGATTTTTCCAAAATAGATTAGAAATGGAGGATAAGCCACAGAGACACCCCAGATGGGACTTGAACCCACAACCCCTGGCTTAGGAGGCCAGTGCCTTATCCATTAGGCCACTGGGGCCCCACATGCAGGTTGCCAATGGCAGCCTTTAAATACTGCACCCTGACCTCGCATAGTGTGTGTTTCTGAGTGTCAGATGCTCACTGATTGTTTTTTACCCCTTCCATCTCATGCTAAATTGTTGGCTGCTTGATAAATTGATCCCGCCTCCCATTTCTCCCCAAATGGACCGATGAGAAATCAACCAAACTCCAACTTTCTGGATTAGTGATGCTGGAAGAACACAGCAGTTCGGGCTTTTGCCCGAAATGTCGATTTCGAAGCTACTTGGATGCTGTCTGAACTGCTGTGCTCTTCCAGCACCACTAATCCAGAATCTGGTTTCCAGCATCTGCAGTCACTGTTTTTACCACCTTCAAACTCCAAATTTGCACATCTCAAGTCTGAGGAAAATGGAGCAGACAGGAAAATAGCAAAGGGCTCAATGTTATTTTGTGCAGCACTTTCAAGATATTTGCAGTTACTGGGGAAGGAGGAAGTGGAGATGTTGCAAAAAGCTGCATTGAGGACAAATCAACACAATCTTAGCGGGCATTCAGCCCATTGTGGCTGTGCTGTCTCTTTCAGACAATTAACCCCAAGATCTCCCAATTCCCGGAATTACCTTGTGAAAGTTTCTATTAAACAGCATTTGCCATGATCTCAACACAGGCACAATGATTTTTAACAGAGTAGTTAAAAAATCCAGTCAATTTGGATTGAGATGGAGTTGACATGGGATGAAAATCAGCCACTGCAAAGATCAGGCTGAAAAATGAAATCCCTGAAATCCCAGATTTCAGAGGCCAGTGCCATAGCCATTAGGCCACGAGGGCACTATATTGGCAGACCACTGGAAACAGTTGACCACAAATGAGTGCGACAGCCAAGCACACTCCCAGATCTGTGACAACACACTGAGGGACGCACTAAAGGTTCAGGCAGCTGCTGCCAAGGTGTAACAGGGAAACAACACAGTCTCAGGTCTTTCTGACAAATGATCACATCGTCCTTTCAGTTCTCAGACCCTCTTGGTGCCTGACACTGAACAGAGATCGATTCCTGCCCAAGTACAAAATGCCTTTCTTTCCACAACGATACAGAAGGTTTGAGAAATGTCAATATTCCAATGGTTTGTTGGTTCTTTTCTCTCTGCATAGACTGTACACAACTGATTTAGAACCTTTGTATGCATTTCCAAATGATGTTACAAACTGTTTCAATACTTTGTTCACAAAATCAAGTTGAAACGCAAATCAAATTTAGTCTCCCTTTGTCCCCATCACCAACAAGAATACTTGAGTAAAGTTGTGAGGAATTCATCAGAACAATGAGACTCCAGGAATTCTTCCAAGATGTCAGCAATGATCCCAATGAGCCAACCAACGAACGGGAACAGTCATCAGAGAGATCCATCGTGGAGCGACCAAAGAAGGAGTTGATTTGTATCCCTGCGGAGAGCCGCTGTCCTGACCTTGAGATGTATGCTCAACCGTCAGGAGATGGGTGAATGACAGATTTAAAAATCTCACAACACCAGGTTAGAGTCGAACATGTGGAAGCACTAGGTATCGGAGCACTGCTCCTTCATCAGGTGGTTGTGGAGAATAAGATTGCAGGACACAGAATTTATAGCAAATGTTTACAGTGTGATGCAACTGAAATTGTATCTTGAGAAAGACCTGGATTGTTTGTTAAGTCTCTCATCTTTTAGAATGGCCAGGTTGGTTTTCGTTCTTTCATATGTAAATTGCAAAACTTTTATCAAAATTTACATTCTCAAGTGAACTTTAACAATTGGTGTCATGTCAGCCCAGATGATGTATTGAAGGTGT